>NW_024582601.1:250507-290995 GCF_018398535.1 Haplochromis burtoni
GCCAGTGTGTGAATGTGTGTGTGAATGGGTGAATGACTGAATGTAGTGTAAAGCGCTTTGGGGTCCTTAGGGACTAAGTAAAGCGCTATACAAATGCAGGCCATTTACCATATTTAATCGCCTGCATTTGGGTTATGCATGTCACTGCCATCCACAAAGCCATGCCCTTAACACTGTGTATGCTTTTACAGGTTGACAGTTTTCAGTTAAACAGAAATAGATTATGATTAACTGTATTATGTTTAGACAGTTGTCTCGATCTGATACAGTACTTTATTTCAGGGTAATGTGAGGCACAGCTGCACTTATGGCAGCAATGGTACGTCTTCACTATAAATCTTAGCAGACTAAGCTCGCCCAGAGGAAGCATGGTAGCCTACTGAGGCTGATTTCAATAGCATAAATCATTCTTGAGAGATAGATAGCTTTGGTGCAGGGTAGTCATTTTCAGTGCAAGAATTTAAGACACATGATTGTTCTGGTGCTAACTTTCCTCCTCCACCACCTTATACTCTTATGATTATGATCAATTATCCACTTATAATTAGAGCTTGGCAGTAACTCAGCTCACGGGTTCTGACACTTTATGTATAAGCCTGTAATAATGTTGTCAGTCAGATTTCACATAGTTCATGCTTTCAGGCAGGTTTCCCATGGAAATCTTTTCATGCTTGAGAGTTTTGTGATAGTAACTTATGTGATATGTCCGGTTTTATAAAGGTAAATGTTTCCTTGTTTTAAATCAACAGGGCTGCCTTATGCATTGATGTTTTAATGAGCTGACGGTTAGAAAAGAATAAAGATGTGAATGACCTTTAATCAGTATTGTGAAAGAGTGGGACAGCCCATGAGGAAAAACATCAATATGGTGAAAAGGAGGCACTTTGAACAGTATTCAGGGTACACTATGGCTAATTCAGGTTAGGCCTGGATTTTCAGGATTATTGGTATAAAGAAATGTCGTAGACACAAACAGTTTAAGAAAATCAGCATTTCACCTGTTCATGGAAATACTGTGTATGCAGTCAACACGGAAGTTTCTGTTTGTCTCATCGCTCTCTCTTATCTATCTCTTTCTGTTTGACTCTCTCTCTGACCCCATTCAACTCCAGTCGAGAAATAGAGCAAAGCAAACTGTCTGAAGAGCCACTTCCTGTTGTGTACTTAAGATCCCTGTCATGTGATAGAATCAGTTGAGACGGGTGCATGAGGCCACTGTGGGGAGGGAATATGGTGGCACTGCTGATGTTGCTGATGTGAAAGCGACCCCCCGCCCCACCACTCCTCCAGCACCACCCCCACCCAACTCCAACCCCGATTGTGTAAAGTGTCGACTCAGCCATTGTGTCAGAGCCCCCACGCTCTCCTCCCACCCACATCCCCACCCGACTCGTGCACAATCACTGCACACACATGCACGTGCATAGTGGCAGCGAACAGTGCAAGATACAGACTCACAGTGTCCTATAGACACACACGCGCGCACACACACGAACACACACCTAAACCCTGTACATTTTTGTCAGACTGTTCGGTGGGCAAGAAGGTCAAGTGCTTATCACCACAGTGAGCTTTGAGGTCCAAGAAAGGTTAGGAAGCTGCTTTTTGAATAGGGTAGCCATACATACTATGGTATGTATATGAATACATTATACTTGCTAAACTTGTAAACATTGCTATTATGAGAATGGAACTGCATTCATGATAAAGTATTCATACCAAAATGCTTACTGTAGGTTGATAGTAACTGTAATAGTTCTATTATGAAACCTTCAAAAGGAAGATTCTGCAGCTGCTTTTTTTTTTATTTTATTTTTTTAAATGTTCTGCTGCAAAAAGTGACAATTAGTCCATCATTTTAAAGTGTGACTTGAAATGAGAGCTATGGATGAGTCATTTGGCTCATTGTGTCTTTTTCTCAGCAGTGCTGTCAGTGACTGCTGACTTTATCTGTTGGGAGTCTATGTACAAAACAAGTCCATTTGCGCAGGGCTGTGCAGCTTTACATGGCTTTGGAGGTACAATTCAGGGACGCACGTGATGGTTATGAAGCAGATTTAACACACAGACAATTATACGTTAGGGCTACAGTAAAAGATGCAAAGACATCTTTCTTTACCTTACACAAGCATGTGTAGCTTTGTTAGGTTAGTGACTTTATAATTAAGTCAGCACAAAGTAACAAATCATAAACAACATCTCAAATGTTATTCCTCGTTGCTTCGTTTTAACATTTCTTCCATCGGAACTCCAACAAGCAGGATAAAGGTTGTTTTTTTTTTTTTAATAAGAATATGTCAGACCCCGAGATCCTTGCATCTGATAAGCCCGGATGTGGCATATACATCTATGGCTGTGTACACAGCCACTACAGTGGCTTGTTGTGGTGGATTTAGAAAACTAAAAGTCTTCTTGAAATGATGCGCTGCAGCTGAACTAACATGCCTTTCTCATTTTTATTCACAGGTGGATAGTATACGGGTGGGTCCCCGCTTAAAGAACGCTCGCCGTTTGGCAGTACAATGAAGACCAGAAGAGTAGCGAATGACCACCTCTGAGGCAGAGACCTTCAGACATGCCACTCCACCGACACAATGACATGAAACTGCGTGAAACTTTCACATTATTTTGACAAAGAGATTGTTTAAATCTCAGTTATTATATGCCGACCTTTTCGACCCTGAGAGAGCAAATGACAAGTAGCTGTTTGTGATTTGAGTCACCGAGGATGACTATATTGCGTGGCATCCAGTGACTAGACTTCAGCTGCTATATTAGTAGCCTGATCGAATGATTGAAGGCAGATAGTGTTTTCAACGTGGCAACAAGGACGCATCAGACATCTCTAGATGTACAGCTGCAGATAGCAGTAGTTATAAATACTTTTTGAGCTTATGAAAGGCCACCTAGACAGGGTAGTTTAATTCATACCATGAATCCCAGAGACAGTGTGGACGTAATGGAGACTCAGTCAGGAGGTCAGAAGGAGAAGTTGAGCGTAGACAAAGCCAACCCTAAAAATGAGATGGAGGCCGAGGACGACAAAACTCCTGGGAGTTACGACTGCAACATCTGTGGACGCAGCTTTCCTTTCCTTAGCTCTTTGTCGCAGCATATGAGACGCCACACGGGTGCGCGCCCTTACAAATGCCCCTACTGTGACCACAGAGCCTCGCAGAAGGGCAACCTCAAAGTCCACATTCGCAGTCACAAGCTGGGCACGCTGTCTAGCCACCACTCCAATGAGGATGAAGATGGTGCTGCTGAGGAGGAGGAGATGAGGGTTTCAGAGGGTCTCGATGGAGGCACCAGCCCAACCAAGAGCAGCTCTGCCTGTAACCGGATGATAAATGGGGATGGCGGTGAGGAAACCCGTAGGAAAGTCCCTGTGAGGAGCATGAAAAGGGAAAAGTCCATCACTGAGCAGCGGCCTTACTGTTGCCGTTTGTGCGGCTACGAGGCCCAGCGGGAAGACCAGCTCCTCAGCCACATTGAGAAGGTCCACATAACAGCAGACACAGAAGAGGAGACCGCTGTCAAGGAGGAGGCTGCGACCGAAGCTGACGTCATCCAGCCCCAGAGTGACGGGACCTTCCCTTGTGAGACTTGTGGTCAGGTCTTCTCCCAATCCTGGTTCTTGAAGTCACATATGAAGAAACACGCGGGGATCCTGGATCACTGCTGTCGCATCTGTGGGAGACGTTTCCGCGAAGCGTGGTTTCTCAAATCTCACATGAAAACACACAACACCAAATCTAGGTCACGGTCAAAAGCAGAGTCAACTGAGCATCCAGCCACCATCAATGATGTAGCCCAGGATCCTGATATTGTTACCGGCTCCGTTACTTCTGTCTACCAAATGTGCTCCAAATGTGGAAACCTGTTTCACAACAGAGAGAGCCTAAGAGCCCACGATAAAGTTCACAGTCTCGGCTATAGCAGGAAGTCCCCGAGCCAAGGGAGGCCCGATGATGATGAGGACTCCCCAGCTGCTAAGAAACGTTTCCTTGACTACTTAAACCTCCAGCCTTTTGAGGGAAAGAACCAGGATGAAGAGGAGGAAAGTGAGGAAAAGATAATAGGTCAAAGAATCCCAGAGCTAGATCCAGTTTGCAGTTACCAGGCCTGGCAGTTAGCCACTAAAGGAAGGGTTGTGGAGCCGGTAGAGTCTAGTTACAAGGCCTCTTGCGGGGCAGGAAGTATCGGAGAGGAAGCCCTAGCCGGTGCTGCTGTGGTTTTTGAAAAGGAGAGCAGCCGTTATGTCCTGCAAGGTCAAGAGAAACGCAGTTCGGGTAGACGCAGCAGCTCCGGTTTGGGAAGCCACGCCTCATCAGGGGACCGGACACCAGACAGCCTCAGTGATTCCGAGTACCGGCCTTCGTCTCGTCAGGACAGAAGGCGCCCATCCCAGTCGCAAGCTTCTTCCTGCAAGTCCAACGAGTGCTTTGAGTGTGGCAAGGTGTTCCGCAGCCGTCACCAGATGATCGTCCACCAGCGGGTTCACAGGAAGGATGGAGGCAGGGCCTCTGTTGGAGACAAGGAAAGAAGCGCAAGAGATGAGCGATGGGGCTCCACCAGTGACCCAGAGTCAGGTTCTCCCAGCTGGCCCAGCACCCCGGGATATGGAGATTCTCCACCAGCTTCCACCCTTGGAGACCAGGCCTCAGAGATGGGTACTGCAAACTCTGGAGAGCTTTCGGGTTAGTAAACAGTATTTTCTATTGGCTTAATCTTGTTTTATTCCCTTTTTATTTGTTTGAAATAACCCTCTTCCATTATAGATGCCACATAATATATAATATACGCAAAGAGCTGAGGATCAATTAATGTGATGATAAGGAGTATAGTTAAATAAGCTATGACCAACAATTCTATCAAAATATAATGTGAAACATAAATGTAGAACCATATCTTGAAGGACTTTAGGCTCAGGAGTGATTGCAGTGCTTTTAAAGCCTTGCAGTAAATATCTGCTGATGAAATGTGCTTTGTGAAGCTGCAGCTTCTCAGCTCATCAGCCTTTATAGAGTGGGAAGTAGAGCCACCATGTGGCAAAATGTCCAAGTTACATATTTGTGCACGGCACTCTATAAAAACAGAGTGCCGCTCTTAGATACCATTATATATGGTCAATAAACTTTAACAGTTGCCGGAAAGTCAGTTTACAACAGTGCCATTATTATGTAATGCAGAACAATGAACGGTTAGCAGTTAAATGAGAGTTTGTGCCTTTCAGCGGCATGTCAGTGGAGCAGAGGACATTTTTGGAATGCCTATCATTTTTTTCACCTCCACAACCAATAAACACTGCTAAGCAAAGGGGGGAAAAAAGGAGAAGAAGAAGAAAGGACACCCATAATCATGGGTTAAAAATGCTAAAGGAGGAATTCCTGCGTTACAGCTCTCTGCTGTTTATCTTTCAAACTTCAGATTTCTGTCAGCACAGCTACGGGACGGCGGATAGCATAGAATTGTTGTGATTGTTTCTTTTCCTCCCTGCTAGTACAGAAATGCAAAAATAGCAGCAGCATTTCTTCAGGCCTGATCGAGCTGTGCGCTATTTCAGGTCTTCCTGTCTCAGGAAACTCCCCTCACCTCCCTCCTGCTTGTATGTGTGTGAATATGATTTTTTTTTTCTCTCTCTGATTTGTGTCTTAGCCATGAACACATGTTTGCTTGCTTCCCTTAACACACTGGTATTGTTTATTATATAATAACAAATTATTAGCTTTACTGGGAACATCAAAAAGTCATTGAAGGCAGGCTCGGACTTTTTTTTAATTTATTTTTTTTATAGTTGTGCAGCACTGTGAGGAATTCACTCTCTAAAAAGAACAATCTGAGACTGCGCTTGACTGTGTGAGATTGTGTTAGTTATACTAGAAATGCCTAAAATCTCTTTTAAACATTTAAAAAATATTTTTACGTGTGTACAGCAGTGATGCAAAATTATAGTTTAGTGTGCACATTGTTTCATCGAGGGAAGGTCAAAGGTAAAATGAAGGTAGCAAACACCGCTGAATCCACCGTTCCAATATCCGAGCAGTGCTATCTAGCTTAGATAACGTCTCTTCATCAGAGATCACTGTCACTGAGGTCAGGTTGGATTTTATACACAGAGGGTGTCAGGATCAGTCTGTTGAAACATTAAATTAACAGTTAGCGATGAAAACGTATTTAGGATTCGACGATTAACTAATGTGTTTTATTCTCAAGCAGCAAAAGATTTTGTTTATCTGACCATCCATCCTTTTCCTCGTTACCTTTTTTCCTCGTCTGCCTGCTGACTCTTCTAAACTCTAAGGTTACCTCCTGTGACACTTCCACTGTCACTCATCCACTCTCCTTACCACTGAGCCAGCCAAGCAGCCTGATGTTTGAGGGATTGGTTATTTATAGCGTCACTTTCCAGTGAGGGGCCATGCAGGCTGAGAGGACGCTCCTTTCGAGCCACCACACTATTTGTGTTTCCTAATACACATATGTTGTGTACTCCACCCTTTATATGATGGCCCCACACCACTGGTTATTAACTGAATAATAAAAGTACTGGTTTGGTAACCAGAAAACATCAGTTGTTCCACTCTAACTGGTAGTCTACCCTGTGCCACGCTTTACCTTTGGCGGGGTCCTGGGCTGTGAGCGCTGGCCAACGTTGCCAACAGGAAGCCAAATGGAAAAACAGATGGCAGATTGCTGGTGCTGTAAAAAAAGAGGAGGGGTTATGGAGAATACAATAATGTGCTACTTAGAGTATCTGATGTATTTTATCATACATATGAGTCTGCATGTGCGATTACCCTGCCTCTGGCAGTCTTTCATACTGAAAAAGTCTAACTTTAGGATTGTTCTTCCTCACATATATATATATATATATTTTATTTAAAACCTTTTCACATCCAAATATTGCTACTCATTCTACATCTATTACTAGTGTTTCCATTCAGTTTGATATCATTATTAATGATCTCTGTTCCTGTTGAAAATTTGGACACTTAGGGAAATCCAGTCATAACAATCACATTCACTGTTAGAAACCTGTCACAACTGCCACCTTGTGGGGAGTTTATAGAATTGCACCTGCATGGCTTAGCAGCATTGGCTCAGTACATTTAACACATGCAATGTAAAGCAGTGCCAGCATAAGAGCGTGCCAGTAAATAAACCAGTTTTACAGCCCTGTAACACTCCTCATTTGTTTATATGTCAATAAGGAGTTTATTGAACTCTATGGCAATGTTCGATGCTATGTTGTAACTATTTCAATCCATATGGACTATAAAACAGCCCAGCAGTTGCCAAGGAAATGTACATCTCTCTGAAATAATATTCAAATATTTATACATAACCTTCACATGAGTTTTGCATGGTCACAGACTATTACTGAAGAAATACCAAATCTTATAAATAGCTAATGAAATGTTAAAATGTAATTTTGTTTTGTTTTCTGCTATTGTGTATATTCTTGCATTAGTAGATATAATTGTTTTATTTTAGTATGCATAAAATAAAAAGAGAGGTTTTGGAAAGACTGATCAATACTGCAGCCTGGTGGACATTTACTAAAACTACATCTAGTCAAACCAACATGAATGTGAAAGAAATGATCCCTGGGTTAACTATTAAGTGTATTAAACTATAATCAATATGACATCCTTTGTAGCCACTGACCTTTTTGTTGTTGTTGCTTTTCCCTACAGATGAGAAGCCTTACATCTGCAGCATGTGTGACTTTGTCGCCACAGATTCACAGGCCTATTTAACTCATGTCCGTGTCCAACATCCACCTGCCTCTAAAGATAGATCCAGCACCATTCCCAGTCCCAGCTCGGACAGAGGAACTCCCAGCAGTAATATCAAACTTAAGAAAGCGCTTCTTCATGGAGTAAACAACTCTACATCCCCTCCTGGCTACCGTTCAGCTCAGTCCACTGCACTCGATCCCAGCGTAGCACCTTTGGATCTATGTGTCAGGGCTGAGGGCATCAGGGGTATAGCCTCTTTAGCCTTGGACAAGAAAAGCCTCCCTAGCCACAAGTGCTCCTTCTGCTCTCACTCCACCCGCTACCCCGAGGTGCTCTGGATGCACCAGACTGTGGCTCACCGCATTAATGGCAATAGTTCCAATCTGGCTCCTAAATGGGCTCTTAAAACCAACTCAAAAGGCTCCAAGGACAGCTCGTTATCCTCTAGGAGACGCACAGGACCTCCACCTTTCCTGGAAGGGAAGGAGTGTCAGCCTCTCCCTTCGCTGATGCGCACCCAGCGCACACGGCCTCCAGCGTGCTCTAGCGAGGCTCTAAAAAAGAGCAAGCCAGCCAGTTATTCAGCCACACCATCATCATCTTTTGCTCCCTGTGCCTCTTCCTCAAGGGGCCCCTCTTCTAGCTTGGGCACCCAAGCTGGGAGAGTCCCAGCACGGCCAGGCAGCAGTAACATCAGACCCACGGAGGACCACACTCATCAGTCACGCTTCAGACCCAAAGTGGAAGTGTACCCGCGGGGAAGCTCGCTGTCATCCTCCAGCTCCTTGGAGAAGAACACTGGCACCCCTTCACGCCCCTCAGCCCCAGCTGCCGGCTCCACTACATCTTCCAGAGCTGACCGCTACTTGTTGCCCCAAGAGGGACTGGGTTTCATGCTGTCTAGCAAACACGGCCTAGCAGAGTACAGTCGAGCTAGGGGCACCCCTCATCAGCAGCTTCCTAATCCTCACAGCCAGGTTCGGGCTAACACTACGAGGCCCAGCACCATTACCCATAGTTCAACTGCAGGACCCAACTTTGGTGCCTCGCAGGCGCAGGGTGGCGCTTTTCAGAATTCCTCCTGTCCCTCCTCATCCTCTTCTTCATTACCTTCAGAGGCTCGCAGGGAGGTAAAGCAGGAGCCAATTACCGAGACACCAGAGACGCCAAGTGACGTCCTCGGCTTCCTCAAAAACTACAGCCCTCATGAATTTGCTACCATGTACCACCGCTGGGGTGCAGCCAATGCCCTCATGGATCCTACTGGTAGGCATCAATTTATTTATCTATTTTTATGGCTGATTTACTTTTGTTTGTGAAAATTAGCAGTGGCGTAGTCCAAGTTCTGTTTTATTGTGTTTTTATAATGCCAAACATTGGAAAAAAGCTGCACTGCAGAAAGTCCCTCATCATAAGCTCACATCCAAAATGCCCAGAGGGCCTTGGCTTTGCCAAATGTCAGGAGTATGTAAAAGAGTATTTTCCAGTGTCTGAGCAACTTTTTCAGCTGATATGATTAGAAGTGATTAAACCTGACAAGCTATCGAAGAAAAAGACACCAGCAGCCTCAAACATCCAAACTTGTAGAGCAGACGCACACATATTTCTCTTTATCTCACACACTTGGCACTCCATCTGGGAGAAAGTGATCGACAGGCAAACACACACACAGTCTGATGAGGTTTTTAATAACTATGGGATCCATTAAACGAGCGCACATGTGTGCTCGCATGTTTGTGAGGCATAATGAAAGTCTTTATCTGAGGCAGCATGTGTGTCCATATGTGCCTGAAATTTTTAGATGCAAAAGGAACGTGTGTGTGTGTGTGTCTGTGTCTGTGTAGCCTCTATTTATTTATTTTTTTGTAATCGTGAAAGACGTGAGAGAACCTTTGCTACTCTCAGGTCTGCGAGGCATGCCTACTCTCCAGCTCCACTCTCCCAGAAAGCTGTCACAAACTGTTTAGGTCACGGCTCTGCCTGACGAGAGACTCGCACAGATGCGAATGGAGGGAGGAAAAACAGAGAGAGGGAACAGAAGAGGCAAAGAGAGAGATGAGACAGAATAATTACCCCACCAGCTGCTTTGGAAATGGTCATTACCGAACATCCGTATTATTTGCCCATTTTCAGTTGTGTCTCTGAGGTCAAGTGGGGCTGTGTGGAGCCAGGGGTCAAAGACAACAGCCCCAGAGCAGACGCATGACATCGCTGTCACCCGTCCAGGCGCATATCGTCACGATCTGCCTTAGCCCTTTGAGTCACATGCGATAAAGTGACCTTTTTTGAGCAACTGAGTCTTTCTCCCTTTCTCTCTGTAAAATGTGCACGAGTGTGCGCGTGTCTGCTTGTGTTTTCCGTCCAGCTCTGTCTTGTCTTTCATTAGTGCGTCAGTGAGAAGGGCTGGCGGCCCAGAGTAGAAGTAGAGTATCCAGAGGCCAGCAGTCGGGCTGCCAGAGACACTCTCTGTCACCTCTTCCGCATCCCTGTCCTCCTTGTTCCCGCAGCTGCCCCCCCCCCCACATCCCTCCCTCTCTGCCTACACACATACACAAATGTACCGGAGTTATGGGCACTTCCCAGGTATATGCCAGGCCTTAAGCTTATGGTGTTTATGCGTCCTCAGTGAAAGCACCCCTGAATCTCCGGGCCTCTTTTTTGTCAACGAGAGAGGTCCGAGGCAAGCACGCATGTGTGTTGTCATTAAGTAGACCATCCTTAAATGTCTCTCGTCCTCGTGCTGCCCCTGCATTTACATGCAACACAGGGGGGAAAAGAAAAATCCGGCACGAGTGACGTGTCTTTGCTGCATAGCTGTCGAAATTATGAACACAGAGCGGGTTTTATGGTGAATTCCTGCTCTTTTTAAACCACTTTTTAGTATGCATTCAATCTGGTTTACAAAGCACAGGCGGGCTTCTTGTCCCCTTAACAATTAATTTCCCGGTGGCGTTTTTCTTATACTGCCTCGTTATAGCTTTAGAGCTCTCATTAGATGTGGCGAGATAAAAGTTGATTGATTTTCCCGCGCTTTCCTTTTGCTGTAAATCTATTTTAAAGTAAAATCCATGTAGCGTTAAAGGCGTCGGTGAGTTCTCTGTTTAATTTTGTTTACCTAAAAGTTTCGCAGATTCTTCTCGCAGGATGTGTGCAAAAGTAGCATAGTGAACTTTGTGACTTGTGGCGTCAAAGTTAATCGGTTCTTTTCCGGCAGTATAAAATTTACAAGTTCGTCCTGTTGACCCGCATTAAGCTGGCATGGCAAATTGATGGTTTTTGTCTAAATGTTTAGTTATTGAAAATAACTGCGTAAAAGCAGGACGTAACAAAAAGGCTGAAGCCAGGGAGTGTCCGTTTAGTCATGTGCCATCAAGGAAAACTGACTTACGAGCTTTGAGCGTGTGTTATCAACAAGTTGATTTCTTTTCGCGTTTTAAGGACATGAACATGTAAAGGTGAGCGGTGCATGTAATGTCGCAGTTGTTGCATTATTATGTGTGTGTGTGTCTAAATGATGCCAGTGTGTGCCACAGCCCGTGCTTCACTTTCCTCCCTTGGCCCAAGCGCGCATATATACAACTCTTATAACTCATACACATGCCAACACACACATGCGCACACACACACACCTGACATGTGACACACGGGCAGCGGAGCGGGCACATCACAGCCGGGGCGTTTTAATTGCCTGTAATTTATGCGGTGTGTGTGCACGCTTTGTGTGTCTGGCTGTCAGCCTCTGAGATGATGCTGTGTGACAGCTGCAGTCCAGCCCCTGGAGCTAGCCGCTCATAATGACACATTAGACATACTAATGATGCCTGCGCGAGTCCACTACTGATGCTACCTACCTCCACCGCTCCAGCCAGGCTCTGCGCTTTATGTACACCCACTCACTTTCTGCCTGAATCCGACCTTTACGTCTTTAGACAAGCTGTGGAAAAACTGCCACGTGAAAATGTCTTCCTGTTTGAAATAATATGACTCTGATGTTCACTCTTGACCCATTTTATTAAAAGAAAAATCCTAAATGTAAAGCCTATGCAAACTCAGAGTATTCTTTGTCCCCTAATAGTCCATTTTCTTACACACACACACACACACACACACACACACACACACACACACACACACACACACACACACACATACATATATAATATAAATTGGTGTTGTTGTTGTTTTATCTCTGTTCTAAGAATCAAAAGTTCAAATTCACTGCATTTGGCCTCCTCTAAATCCAGAATGGCTTGCAGTGGTTTTGACCTCTGGAATTTGCAGAGCCACCATTTAATCCTGTGTTTCCTCCCTCACGTGTTTGTGTGCGCAGGGATGCTGAGGTCTCTCATGCGGCAGGGACAGTATTTCTGCAATGAGTGTGGGAAGAGTTTCAGCCAACCCAGCCACCTGCGAACTCATATGAGATCCCATACAGGTAAATACAGCCATTACGCACTGGAAAAAACAAAAACCCCAAACAGAAGCAAGTACATATTTGTCACACACGTGCTGGATCTAATGTAGAAGTGTCTAAGCCTTGGGTTAAAATCGTCTTCACTCTCACTTTTTTGAGGTGGATTTCACAACATTTGCTTGTCACAAAAAAATTGAAACAATGAAAAAAAAAATCTAACAAATGCACATTTGACTGTGACAAAATGTAAGGCCACTCATATGAACTAAGTATAGTGAAATCCTGTGACTGCAGTAGGGCTGCAAATGTGCTAATTGATAGTAAAAATGACAGATTAGATGCTTATTTGCACCAGTATTGACACCAACGCGGCCATCTTCGCCTCCTCAAATTGACACAACTTCACTAGCGTTTGGAATAATTGGCATTCACAATGCTAAACAACAGTGAAGCTCTCATTTTAACAACACTGAAGTACTAAAACATTTATAATAAATATTAATCTGGCCAGAGCACACCTTAACGTTACCTATTAGCAATAACCCAACAGCAGCATTAGCCGTCTGTTGGGTTATCGTTAGGGCAGCGGCTGGGGCCTATGGCTGATGATAAAATGATAATATTAATGTGTGAGTTAGGCAAAAAATGTTATCACTCCTGCCTGTCTGTAATATTAGTAGATAGTGACAGGATAACACAATTATTTGTGTCTAAAAAGTCTTAAAATCCCAGACTGAAGTTCTGCCAGAAACTACAGAGAAGCAGTGACAGCCTACAGTACCAAATTTATGTGATTAGCAGTGGTTCCAAAACATATTGTCTTTTTTTTGTGCTTTTTTGCATTACAGTCTTAAAATATTCATCACAGATACACACCATTTTGTTTCTGTAGTTTTCTATGTCAGTACTGAGTGTGAAAATCTAGTATCGTGACAACCCTGGACTGCAGCAAGCAAAATATACAATACATTATTCTGCTGAATGTTTGTCACATTACGACATGAGCACCATTTTTTTTTACACACAAGTAAACAGAAAATGTGATTGTTTTCTCTAAAATAAAAAAACCAAGCTTATAACAAATGTAATATCATTTAAACCACTGAGCACAGTTAGAAATATTAATTATTTTTAAGACATCAAATAAAGCTCTGGATCTCCAAACCCTAAACCAAAGATTATTGTTTGAAAAGTTCTCTGCTATGACTTTCTAAAGTTATACAGAGCAACTCAAAGAGGATAAATGGTGTAGTAGTCAAGGTGCAAAAACATCAGTCACAGAAACCATTAAATTACCCAAAATGCAAAAGATATGAAATAAGGGGGGGAAACAAGGGAAGGAAGTCCAGAGCTCTACTTTAACATGTACAACTTTATTTAGCTACTTGCTATTCCTGCAGTATTAGATGTTCCCAGTTTCTAGTTTCTCTCACCAGTCACTCATTCCTGTACCACCTGTGCGCACACAGATCTATCCACCCAGCAACACCGACATGAGATATAGAGGATATATGCACAGGGATTCACATTCTCAACAATATTTCATCATCAGGCTCCCCGTACGTCCGCTCCGTCCTGGCATTCTGCAAAATAAATCAAAACAGATCTTTTTGTTCAGTTGAGTGTGACAACCGGTCTGTGAGTCCTTCCCCGCCCTGGGCTGGGCAGCTGTCTCTATTTTTTAAACTGAAACATGATTTGCTCCGGATACTGACCTGTGACAAATTGTATACATTATTAATTACATGTCAATTAGAGAGATGGAATTGTGCATTCTAATGAAGCAGAACAGCATTTGTCCACGCCAGCCTTACGAATCCATTTGCATGCATCCCAGTGCCATTCACTAAACAGCTTGATTCAGACACTCCGGCTCTTCCTCTACTTTCACTTATTCCCTCTGCTTTTCATTCCCCTCCTTTCTTTCCCTTTCATTTCCTTTCCTAGATCCTTTGTCTTCTTTCTCACTTCAGTTATTTTCCTTTTTGTCTCCACATCTTGTCACCTTTGCGGTCTTTTTATCTCCTCCGTCTGTCTCATTTTGCCTTTCTCCCTATCCCTGCTTTTCCTTTATCCATAGACTCCCCCACTCTCCTCCCCCCTCTTTGATTTCTGGTTCTTTTCTTCCCTTTTCTCTCTTGTTTCTTCCTCACATTCTTTCCCTCTCCTCCTTCTCCCTTCCTCTCTTTCTTTTTAATTTTCACTTTTATTTTTTGCCATGGCATACTCTTTTCTCCTTGGCTGCCTGATTTCCTGCCTCCTCCTCCTCTTCTTCTTCTCCTTTCCCTCTCCTGTCCTGTCATGTCCATCAGCCGGGCCAGCGGTGATCACAGTAGACGGTGAGATAAGTAGCTTCTTTATAGAAAGTGTGAATGATATGTGGCACAGCCAGTGATTCTAAGTGACAGAGGCCAAATGGTAAGTGATGCAGAGCTCAGCTTCCCTCCAAGCTCTATTGTAAACACACACACACACACACACACACACACACACACACACACACACAGATGCCCATGCACAGGCTCTGTAAACACTCACAGGGGCTGTAATTAATGTTGTCACCGACAGTTGTCTTCAGCATGGACGTGCACACGCACAGAAAAGGCCAGCCACCCCGAGGCCTCTATTAACATGCGTCATATTAAATCACCGACTCGCCTCCACCAGATTCCATCACCATCATCACCACCACCATCGTCGTCGTCGTCATCATCATCATCATCATCATCATCATCATCACCATCATCACCACCATCATCACTGCCAGCTCCCCTCTATTAACAAGGGTGCTGGTGTCAAAATGCTTTTTGTTTGCGTGGTGGTGGTAGACCAAAAAAAAAAAAATGCTTGTGTGGATCTGGTAGAGCGTTTAACCAAATCCTCCCTCCCCCTTCCTTCCTCCTCCTCTTCCTCTCCCCCCCACCCACCCAATCCTCCTTCTCCCCCCACAGTTGGGTTTGATTTTAACGGACTCCAAAGAGGTACTGACGCTCACACCACCGCTTCTGAAGCTCCCAAACAAGTATGTGGCACAATGGCTAATCACTGGGCTCGCTCATCGCTCCCGCATGTTTCTTAATGTTACTGTCTCACCTCTGCATGTGTGTGTCTGTGTCAGTCACTCAGCTTCCTAGCCTTTGTGTGTGTGTGTGTGTGTGTTTGTTTAGTTTTTTTTTGTTCATGTTTAACATTCACATGTGGCGCCCTGTGCACACGGCATTAACACCTGGCATTCTCACATGCTGCTGGATCACACCTCACGTAAGAGTGTGTATTCACAGTTGTCTCATTGACGAGCTTCACTTTTGCTTTGAAAACAATGAGGTTTGCTCAATTACACTAAAAGGCTGGGATACTTCAAACTAACGCCTGATTTAGATGTCTATGGGAAAACTACGCCGTAACCTGATGTGCATTTACCGAGAAATGTAACTACACATGAGATCGGAAGAGCCCGCAATGACTGAATGATGTGGAACTGCATAGGGTTAAAAAGGATTTCCAGTTACATTGTAAGTTACAACGTAGATTCCCCCGCAGCTATCTAAATCAGGCAGAAGCATTATTGGTTAAAGAACAGCGCATGCTTTTTACTTGTCATGAGATGCATTTTTTCCCCCCCACATTGTCATTACAAATATCACATCCCCCTTTTTCCTCATCACACTGGAAAGGATGTGCAGGCTCTGATCTGACACATTCAGACATATACAGTTAAATCTGCATCCATGTGTAGAGGGTGAATAGCTCTGCCTGGCATTTTGGCTAACCATACCCATACTTTGACACTTCTTTCACCTAAAATATTGAATTTAGGTGTTTTGCTGTATGCATTTGAACTCAAAGGGCAGTTGCTGCTTTGCTGCAGTGCCAGACGGGCTTTGGGATTTGCAGTTTATCGGAATTTCACTGTACATTCGACACATTCACATGGGCCCATCAGCGTGTTGCAATTGCAAAATGACAGCATGTAGATTCTAATGTACAAAGTTGCTTTATTTGCTACAATTCAAACTTTATAAATCTTCAAGCAGCTACAATTCAGGAAAATGATCATTCCTAGCAATATCTGTTAGCAGGTATTTTGAGCATAAACGAATTTCCAGCACTAAAAGCCATCTGTTATCATGTCAGCAGATGTAACTTTACTGCTTTTATTCATCCTGATTTCCTAACTGACACTGTAAACTAACTGATGCTGTTAACTGGAGTTAACAGCGGTAACATGGCAGTTGGCCAGCAGAGGGCAACTCTTGTGGTTGCAAAAAAGTAGTGAAATTGTATAAAACTCAGTGAGAAAATGTCCATATTTCTGACTTGTTTTATGATTCCAGTTAGTCTTTTTCTGAAGACTCAACAGTCTGAATTGCTAGTTTCACGACTTATTTAATAAATTTTATTTATTTACTTTTTTTAAAGTTTATTTTTAATAAATAAAAAAACAATAAAGCGGGGAATGCATCTGCAGTACCATCAGATTTACAGTCAAAGCCACTCATTGCTTCTTGTATCGGGTCTCAAAAATCACTTCAGAAAGGCAGTCCACAAACCACTGGGCAACATCACAGTATCTCCTACTTTCACCTTTCACATACAGTGTACTATAACATCTTTGTTTATGAGCAGGTGTAAATACAACAAGAACCAAGAGGATTGTGTGGAAATGAAACTGAACACAAGTAATTAACAAACTTTAAAAATTGCAGAAACGATGAGTAAGGATTGGGGTCAGTGGGAACATTGGGCTAAAGCTACTCTGCTTTGACATTCGGAGAGACCCGGGCTGTACACGCGGCACCTCCATCATAATTAATCAAGCACGCCCATGTGAACTCAGATTTAACACACACACTGTGAGTGATGGGAGCGGGCGCTGCAGAGGGGTCCAATTAAATGTAGTGTTGACGCTGCTTTACGGTGCCGATAACCTTTAGTATAATGTAGTGCACCGGTCCTGTCAGTGATGTTTTCCCTCGCAGGACGGTGTCGCGGAGGTTTTCACTTCCCCCGCACGTCTCACCCTCACCATCTTTGCAGCTGTTTTTGGGGGTTTTGAAAGAGGGGGGGGGGGTTCGGTGTGATTAATTATACTTTTTTGTTTTTTATCTCTCTCGCTTTCTGTCTTACACCAGCCCCCCACTCCCCCCTTCCTTTTCTCACCGTTGCGTTTCTGATGATGTATGATAACAGCTATATTTCCCTGTTTCTTCTTCTGGGAGAAGGGGTGCGGGAGGGGCACGGGGAGTCATTTGTTTTCCCGCTTTGATATTCTTCCATTTATCAAAATGATAATTAGGTGCAATTAAATGGCACGCTCATTTGTTTTGCTCAGGTGTGCGTTGCTTATTTTTATTTATTTTTGTTTTTTCAGAGGTGTCTGTGCCATTGTAGGTCATTCTAATTAGAAGCGAGAGTATAGGGTGCGCACAGAGTGTGTTTGAGAGGGGGTGTGTTTGTGTAGGGGGCCGCTGGGTGGCCCAGGTGATTGAGAGAAACGTATGGAGACAAAAGTGGGACTCTTTGGACAGGGGGATGTGTGGCACTCTTCTCCAGATGGCAGGAAAGGGCGAGGAACAGTTACTCCATCTGGGTCAGGATAGAGAACTTTTTAAGTGAAAATAGATTTAAAAAAAAATAAATTAATAAATATGAAGGCTTCACTTAACCTACAGAGTGTTGCTGTACTTCTAGCTGGATTCCACCATGTGTCTTTGCTTATGTTTGCTTGTGTTCTCTGGCCTCCTCCCCTTCTTTTTCCATTCCCACTGCAGCAAGCCTCATCTATGCTTTGCATCATTTTTGTCTCGTATATTTAAACATCCCTGTCCTCTCTAAATTCTGTGTACGGTGTCACCTCTGGCCGCCATATGACCTTTCAACTTTGTGTGTGTGTTCCTCAGGGGAAAGGCCATTCTGTTGCCAACTCTGCCCATACCGAGCCTCTCAGAAAGGGAACTTAAAGACACATGTCCAGAGTGTCCACCATATGCCTTTTGACAACAGCCAGTACCAAGACAGGAGGAGCTTGTTACTGAGCCAGGGGGAGCGAGGAGGACCGGCTGCCAAACACCCACCAAACCCACAACAGCAACAGTAAACACCTTCAGCTGATCTGATCACAACCTGGACCAGCTTCTTACACAATCCCAAAGCCCTGTCACCGTTCCTGAAATTCACAGATCTAGACACAAGAACCTACGACTAACAGTTCACTTTTTGAGCCTTTCCTCTTCACCGTCACCCTTTAATGATGTAGAATTTTCTACATTGAAGGTTATTGTAGTTTTTTTGTTGTTGTTTTTTTTACTGTAAAAAAGCGTGTTCAAGTTGTGCTAGAAAATTTCAAAATCACAAAGACGGCCCGGAGCAGAAAAAGTCTTTTTAATAGAAATGACACCTGATGGAAATCTCCTTTAAGAAGCTGCGTGGGTCAGGTGTGCACACCTCTCACCATAGAAGAAGTGAAGAGTGAAATGCAAAGTTTCTCTTTGGCAGGGAGGCTGGACTCACCAACATTCAGTCTTTTGCTTCATTGGGTCTTCTTTATCACAAAGGTTGGCTTGTGACCTTTAAATGATTTCTGATCATGGGAGCCCTGAAAATTCGATGAGTTGCCTCTTGCTGCCATTTTTGGAGGTACCAACAAGTAAAGTTGCTGCCAGCTGCTTTACAGGAGAAGGAAAGTAAATGAGGAGAGAAACTGAACTCAGATGCAACTGCTGGCATTGTGATCGAGGACTGTGGCATTGCATGGCTGCTGTAGATGCCCCCACAAACCTTTTTTTTTTAAATTGTTTATTTTTTTTGTTCTTTTAAGCTTTATTGTACGTGAGATTTTGTGCATTTCTCAGGACACTGACCATCAACACACAGCAAGAGAAGAAAGAAGCTCTACGGTTCATCGACAACCAGCTGGCACATAGCAAGTTTGTCTCCTGTGGGCTCTGACTCAGAAGACTTGCCTCTTTCTGTCAGCGTGTGTGTGTGCGTGTGCGCGTGTGTGTGTGTGTGTGTTTAGGTGTGCTAAACTCACTCCCCTTCAGTCGACAGTGTAATGGTGCGAGTGCGGTGACCATTCTAGAGCTTGTGATTAGAAAGAGAGGGAAAGATGGAGAGAGGTAGGATAAGAAAGGGACAAAAAAGAGAGGGAACAGTAATGGAGATGTATGCTCATAAAAAAGGCAATATAAATGAGCATACCATTTTTTATGGCCCTTCAATTATTGTCCATTTAAAAGGAAGGGACTGAGTGGAGTTTTCCTCAGTAACTCGTTCATATTAGAGTGTCACCATCTCAGACTATGTGGGCTTTAAATGAGGCGGACTCCACTAAAGCAGGAAGAAAGTGGCAGGAAGAAGTCGGCTCCAGATTGCAAAGAAAAATACGGTGCTGATCATGTTAGGGGGAAGAGATGCGTCCTAAGATTTTCCATTGCTAAAGAGCAGTTCTGAACTTTTGACCGCGCTGTCTCTTAAAAATTTCATGATGTCATCTTATGCTGGATTTAGAAAGCATAAATCTTTTGCCTTACATAAACGGTAATGGCTGAACATTTATGCTGTCTGTTTTCTATCTGGAATCCACCATGATGCTTTGATTTTTAAAAAATAAATGCATCTTGTGCCCAACAACTCGGCATGAGCACGTCACCGGCAACAAACAGTCATACAGAAAAATGACACAAAATTACCGGCCGCCTGTCGATTGAACGTTTTCGATTGAATGATAGTCCTTTGCTTAATGAGTCAACTTCAGTTTTTTGAATATATTTTTTGAGAGGAAATGGTTTGAGTTGCAAGACTGATAAAGGATGTTATGGAAGTAACATGGGTAACGATGGGCTACATTACACAAAAATGCAAAACTGTGATAAGGAGCCTTGTAAATAGCTCATGCACTAAGCATGTTGGTATTAACACTGCAGCCAGGAAGTAGGAGAATATTTGGCCCCTAATTCCACCTTTTACCCTCTTGTTGATTCAGAACCCATAGGCAGGCTGAATACCATCTAAGGGCCCCATTATACCCGTCAAGCGGCACCTGACGAACGCAGAGTTGACGCCAAATTGACATCGCATCCACTGTAGCAAGCCTTCGTTCCTGCCCGTATGCGCCTCCAAGTTTCTGAAACCTGGAATGTTGTGCAGCTGCCGCCGCACTTGGATTGGAGACAGCATCCTGTTGGATTTTACCGCTGTTTTAACGATATGTCGGCACGGAAGATCAGAGATTATACAGACAGATTTTGCAAATGTCTGAAAGGATAAGACTTAAAAATAAACAAAACAAAAACAGCTATTTCTTTGCATCTGATTTTGACATCACCTCCTATTTGTGCTGTAGTTGAACTACTGGCTGACACCTATTATTCAGCGGGTACATGCACTGTAACAGCAAGCGACCTACTCGACGTCTATGATGGGGCCTTAACAACCGAAGAAAGCAGCAGTGCAAGTGCATTCTTTTTTCTTTTTTTTTTTCCCTTTGCAAAGTAGTGTGACCGTTTTTAAACTTGTTCAAAATCACGACTGGGCCTGCCGTTCCTTCCTGTCCCCAGTCTTCGTACTAAGTCCCCGGCCATTCTTAGTGGACAGACGTGACCGTGATGTTAATCTTCTCGTGTTAGGATTTAAAGCTGTGCCTTTAATGGTTTTATTTTAAAGATAAAGTGGGCACATAATGAAACGTATCCACCATCCTGTGTAACAGTGTGTTTATTGGACCGACAATGCAGAGCTGATTAGGTTACCAGAACATTTAAGCAGACTAATGAGCCTATCCCCTGGGCTGTCAGTCTGATTCTTTGAATGGTGATATGACGCTTTGCATTCGAGGGGGTCAGAGAAAGAGTAGGCAGAGGTGAGGAGGTCAGCCTATCAGAGAGTTCATGAGTAAATACACAAGGTGGAGACACTGAATTGTAGAGCTGTCACAGCCTTAACACAGGTGTGTGTGTGTGTGTGTGTGTGTGTGAGTGTGTGCGCGTGCATTTCAAACCTCTTTCTACTGTATTAGAGGTTGACTAAACTTCCCGTGTACTACAGCCTCCGTCTTGATGCTTTCTATATTATCCTACCTCCTGTAATGAAAGCATGCTAACAATTATTGGCTGATGTCAAGCAGGGCTGTTTGTTTTACTTGTCCTTCACCCTTAAAATAGCCCCCAGGATTGAATACGCCATGCCCAGCATGTAGGGGAAGAGGAGGAGTAAAGCGAAGCAGCTCAAGACTCTGAAGAAGAGTAAAGCAGTCGGTTTCTCTGATTCAAAATTCACACCAGTTGTAGATGACGGAGCTTACAGAGTACTGTATTTTCCATCTATTTTGAGACCTCAGTAGTTTTTACGCAAATGTGTGATGAAACAGTTGTTATGCCATTGGGTTGTTTAGTTATGCATACAATATCGTGTGCTTGAATCGGACTAATAATGCACAAACGTGTATGTTGAAGGTGTGGTTAGTGAAAATACTTGAAATGGATTCTCTAGCCTTTGAGGTAGGGTAGTACTAATACCAATGTTGTACAGAAGTCCCTTTAAGATAAATTCCTCAGCTATGAATTTGTACTCCGAAGTGTGACTTAGAAAAACTATGAAGCAGGAGTAAGTGTAATATAAAGTGTATATCTCTAATCTCTTAAACTCTTACCAAACCCTTTATATACAGCGGTAGAAACCAAATGGCATTACTAGTGCACTTAGACTAGGTTAGTGCTTTAACCATTCTTATTTTGTCCAGTTCTAGCTAAGGTTTCTTTGAGAATGTCTTTTTAACGGTGCCGGCTAACACTTTTCGTTTCTTTTCTTTTTTGGGGCTTTTATTTTGTTAGAATGATTCTATAGATATGAATGCAAAATGATTTGTTCTGTGACTGCTGTGTGGTACAGCTTTTTAGCTACGTTTCCTCAAGGGAGGTTTGATAATGCTAGGCGCAGCAGTGCTTATTTTTTCATAAAGATGTAAAAGTGTGTTTTTAGTCTATTTGCTAAACTGTAGGATTTGTTGAGTAGCTAGTCATGGTTTGCCCTCCCAGAGGGGCTGGCAGGTGTTTCTTTTTTCTCTTTGGTTGGGTTTGTTTTACATGCCTCTTAAGTTGTATTATTTGTGTCCGTATTCATTTTTTTTTTTTTAATTTGTTATGAACTCGATGATTAATTTACCTTAGAAGACATTATTATTCCAGATGTATTTGGTTGATATCTGTATTTATTATCACTTCAAAACAGGATAAGAGGACAGAAGCAGACAGGAGTGTTTGTTTTAATTCGATTTTTCCGGGTTGTTTTTATACTGTGTAGTTTTCAAGCCAGCAAGCCGATGTGAAAGCTCTACCTCGTCTGAGCCATTCTCAGTTCTGTTATACTTTTGTACATCATTTCAAAAAGATGTAATGTCATGTCCACAATAAAGACACACAAAATGACACCTGTTGGCACCGTTTTATCTTTTTTTCACTTGTTTGTTTTAAATTTACCTCAGCCAGCGTGACTGAGCGAGTCCAAGTTTAGATGAAAAAGCTTCACACGTTCACAGTTTTTAAGATTTCATTTTTCTCGGTTACTTACGCCGCCTGTGTGTGAATGTCACCTAGAACCGTGCAGCCCGTTGTCTTTGAATACTGACGGTAACATTTTGTTTGTTCATTTCCCATCACACGAATTATTCTCATCACGATCACTCCTGTCACTGTCAGCTATCGACTAGAATTTTACCATGTTGTCAACAGTGACGCAGCATCACGATGTACATCATGATGCGGTGAAGAACAGCTTGCTGCCATAAATTGCTTTTCCGCAGGCTAAACAGTCAGATGAGAATCAGAGGGGATATGTAGACTCAGAACATTAAGATCTTTCAGCTCGACAGTTACGCTAATCTCAACGACACACCTATTCGCTTGTTTAGTGATCGTATATCAGCCCTGTTTCTGGGTGTCAAACCTGAGGTCTGGTTGCACAAGACTCCAATCTGATCCACCAGACGGCTTTGGAAAATATGAATGAGGACATAAATTTTATACTTTTAACTTTATTTTTGTAGGTTTTGCAGCTTTTCTTTCTAATAAAGACCTCCCTGATAGTAATAAGTAATAGATAAACAATTAATTAATTGAATAACATAAATTTTTCACTATCTACTGTAGATATTTATCAGTTTTATAGTGTGCAAAAAAGAAAAAACACATATTTTCTGTCAATCAATGCATTTTTTTTCATGTTACTTGCACTTCTTTTTCTCGTGTTTGAAAATGTAAAGTTAAACTTCTTTACACTAATGGAAAGAGGAGTTTTACTGGTCCGGTACACATCAAAGTGGGCTGTATATGGCCTACAGTCACTGGTCTACAGCGTTGTTTGAAGCCATTGCAATACTTTCGTCTTATTTTATTTATTAGAAACAAGTCGCCCCCGGTATCTTCGGCTTTTTGTTCACACAACTCGTGTTCCTCACAAGTTTTTGAAGCCTTACAGTGCACACTATAGCCCAGGGGTTCATTATGTCCCGGACGCCAAATATTTGAAGGCTTTAGAAAAGAATAGCTGACTTTCAGTGTAGATGTTAAGCTTAGGGACAGAATATTTTTTTCATAGCGAGTAATCTGAAACACACAGCAACATATTCGTGACTAACCTCGTGTTGTGGATGTTCTCATCTCAGACGTTCCATCTGCTGAAGTTTCCTCCATTTATCGAGTCTTTTTCCTGCAATAGGCCCATCGGACATGCTCAACATGAACTTTACTTCCTCACCCTCATCCTATGTCTCCCCTGTGCTAAAGGGTTTCTATTAGCCTAAATATAGCTCTGTAGTTTCCCACAAGTTAGCACGTCATATGCCACTTAGCCCCACTTCACTAATCCTCCAAATATTGCTGTTATTTAGTTTTCCTTGTCCAAAATTACAAAGAGGTTTACATTTATATTTTTACAAAATACTTCAGTCAGACTTCAGTGTATCATTGTTAGGTGGAAACTAGGAAGATAATGTCTAACTTTACCAAACCTTGTCAATCATGGATATTTAAAATCCATGACTGTATTTTAACAATGTCCACACGGGTCATGTAAACTGAAAGAATGTGGACCGTTTTATAACTCACAGTGGTGTCCTAGTGTTTGTTTGCTTTTAGGAACCTGAGGAGCGTTTGGACCCAGTAATGGCTAATGACATGACAGGCAGATAAAGTTTGAAGACTGCATCCTGCAGGGCTCTTTGATGCTGTTGCATGATGTGTGCTGATCATTTATAGAACAGATGCTACAAAATGAGGCTTACACTGTATCAATCAAGTGACTACACTGGCTGTTTATGTGCAAGCATCAATTCTATATGTAAAATTAGACCAGCCTTCTGGTTTTTTTTTTTTTTAAATATATTTTACATGAGGTGTGTGTTAATTTTACACAGAATTTTTTCATGACGTGTTTATATATTTTCAGTCACCCGTACTTTTCTCATTTCAGAAAACGACTCCAGCATTTCTTTTGCCAACACCAGATGGTGGTTGTTTAATAACTGCATATAGTTTACTGCAGATGTAAATGTTTAGTTGCCTGGGTTACATGAAAATTTAGCATTTACAGGTAGCAAAGTGGTGTGGTGCTGGTTAGCACCACCACATCACAGCAAGAAGATCCTTGGTTCAAATCTACTATTTGCACGTTCTCTTCAAGTACTCTGGCCACCTCCCACCGTCCAAAGACATGCATGTCAGGTTACTTAGACACTTTGTTGACCAAAGGTTTCAATCACTTTGGAAAACTGGAAGATTATATATATATATATATATATATATATATATATATATATACACACACACACTTATGCATAACTAGTGTTCAGAATAAAAGCCTTTACAGCCTGGCACCAATTTAACTGATCTGATGAATAGCTGGGTCTAATTAATCTGGATTATGTTGCTGCTTCATCATGATGTAGATGCTCCTTCAGCTGTAATTGCACCATGACGACGCATATGACATAACTGTAGACATCCTTACTCATGCTGTTTAATGTCATACGTGATTAAAATCTCCAAATTTGCTACAGAAGTTTGTGCTGCTCGACTACGAATAAAGTCCAGTTTCTCTAACAGACCTATTTTGTTTCTGATTGAGCTCTGCATACGACTCCATTGCCTGCAGAAGAAAGTGAACGTGCCCATGCGTCGTGAAGATCAGGTGAACACAGATCAGACCTGAGCCACCCTGCAAGCTGTTCCCTTTCATATCATATGACACGTTTGATGGATCGTGACTTTGATGTTCGTCTGGGCCCAGTTTCCACCTTGATGTCCATGTGTGGCCTTGCAGTTGAAGTCGAGCTGCCAAGCAACGGTGATGAGAAACCCGCACCCTTCAACTACGAAGGACCACCTAGGGATTGTTGCTACTTTGCCAGTCTCTTTCATGTTCGGAGTCTATGCGCGCCATCTGTCTGCCGGTTTGAGTGACGGCTGAATGACGGGTTCCCTCTGAGAACATGGCACATAACGTTAATGCCAAGCAGGCCCGCGGGCTGAGAAAAGACTGCAGCTGCCCGTCACTCTTCACAACCTCATCAGTCACAGCGAAGGCAGACATGACGGCCCCGAGCTCCCTGAAAAACCTGTTCGCTGACATCTCTTCTTTCTGTCACACAGCAGAGAGAAGCTGACTGACTGAATGACTGACTGCGGTGGAAAATACGCCAAACGTCAGGCTGAGTCAGACTTGATGGATAGGATAGGTGTTTTGGTGAGCACAGTATAATGTGCTTCTTTATATCACATCTTTACGTGTCATAAAGGAAAAATGTTGTTCAGTTTCAAAGTCTTTGCTTTTACACAGGTATAACCACAGGGGTACGTACAGATTTCAATCTTTTTTTTCTTTAAAAGCATGTTTATGCATTTATACGTCAGTTTTTAGCTGATATTATGTGCTAATTTCAGTTATTTTAGGTTGAAGGTGTTTCACAAGATGAGAAGTTGAGCCAAAAGTAAGTGGCGCCCCACGTAACACCTGAGGAATTGGTAAGCCTTGAAAATGATGTTGCTTTGGTTTGTCAAAGGAAACCTCTTTCACCAGCACCTTTTCAATCCTGTATGTATGCCAATTTTTGTTACTAGAAGAAGAAAAGTAGTGCAAATTTGGGTAATAATCTGAATCTTAAATGGGATCAGTATTGCTGATGCCAGTGCCGGTACTTTTAACTTAGAAAGGCAGCTATATAGGTAAGATGAGTGTGTCATGGCTTGTGAGATGAATCATCAATTTCCAAATTCTAAACATCTTTTAATGACCACAAAATCACAATAATCATTTGGCACAACAAAACACACCTTTCAGCTTTTCATGTATTTTGAAAGTCAGAAGCATTATAAACCTGTGTATCTAGACATCATCTTTCTTTTCTTTTTTTAACAGGGAATGACTACTTCAATGGGTCTAGTCTTTAGTTTTCATGTATACCGTATTTTTCAGACTATAAGGTGTACTTAAAATCCTTTAATTTTCTCAGAAATTGACAGTGCGCCTTATAATCCGGTGCACCTTATGTTTGAATTCTGGTTGTGCTTACTGACCTCGAACCAATTTTATCTGGTACACAGCGCTCAAAAATCTGTCAAAAAATGTTTTAGTATGACTTTGGTAAGCTACAAAGCCGCACCGCTTGAGGGATAGACTATGTGCACCTAAGCATATGCTACTTCCGGTGGGGAAACGCCTGTAGAGTGTTTCGCTCCTTGTTTACGGTCGGGTTTTCCAAAACAAGCCAGCCAAATGGATGAATCAAGTGGCGATTTACATTTCTCAAGATGTCTTGGGCATTTACTGAATATATCTGTAGGTGATGTTCGTCGATGTGTCGATATTTTTTCCACCACGCCTCAGAGCAAAAGAGAGAGGATTCAAATTTTATATTTCTTAGTGTTTGTATATAGCAGTCCCTCATTTATCGCGGATGTTATGTTCTAAAAATAGCCAGCGATAGGTGAAATCCGCGAAGTAGCCAACTTTATTTCCTACAATTATTATAGATGTTTTAAGACTGTAACGCTGTACACTCTTAATACACTTTTCTAGGACAGGCACAAACATTTTCACACTTTTCTCTCTTGTTTAAACACTCTCAAAGTTCAAACCAAGTCCAGTATTATAGAATGAAACCAAAGATCAAACTCCAGAACATGGGAATAGAGCAGCTGCGAGATAATTCAACATCGCTGAATCATTAATGAATCAATGAATCAGCGATCGATGTAGGGATTCTGTACTGTACAGGAGAGACGGCACGGAGGAGATCGACAGTGGTCTGCAGCCAATCAGGACGCAGGACACAATGCGATGTCAAAAAAAAAAAAGCATGCAAAATTGCACTAAAAAAAATCTGTGAAACAGCGCAGCCGCGAAAGGTGAGCCGCGTTATAACGCGATCTTTACGTTTTGGTGTTTTGGACATGATTCTGGAGTCCATCTTCGCAGTAGCGATTGACCGCAAAATAAAGCTACCGGAAATGTACAACCCTACATCCGGTCTTAAAACAGGAAGTTAGCATTTTCATGTTCTGACTGAGGGATTTCTGAAAAAATTAAAACATACAGCTCTGCTCTCACTTCTAACATAAATGAAGACAGAAAACTTAACAGCAGTGAGTTTTGTAGGGTTAAGTTGGACTAGCTGGTATATAATGATGTGCTATGTGATTCATAGCGACACAGCTATGTTAGCATAAGATAAACACAGTAAGGGTGTCCAAATTCTTGGCTGCATCCTCCCGAGGACCCGGCCTTTGCGGTCTACGTGGGCTGGGTCCTCAAGAGGCCGGGTAGGCTGCAAGTGAGCGGCTGTGAAATTGGACGATCTAGCCTTCAGATTCGCGTCACCGCTGTCTTGGTGGAGTTTAATAAACTCAGCCGTCTGCTCCTTGCTATCTAAAATATAACAGGACACTGGCGTAAATTCTTGGTCATGTCAAACTGCTGTTTAATCAGTCTTCCGTTTGACGTTTATTCAGCTGTGTGAAAACCTTAAAACTTTAATGTCAGCCAAACTGAAACGCCAAACAATAACATTTTAAGATATCTAAGTGACCTATATTTATCATGTTTAACCTGAGTAGCAAAAGACCGCGGGGGTTTGAAAACAATGTACCAGGAGTTTGCCGTTCTCAGTGGCTCTAGCGAGCCTTGAACCCTGGCTAGCTATCGAGCTGGTGGGTAACAGACGTCTCTGAAAACATCAAAAAAAAATTGGCAAATATGTGATGTCTTGATAAACCGTGCAAGTTTACACAGCTACATTCTTGCCTGAAAATATGTTAAAGGTTTATTTTGTGACCCAGAAAGAGTAATAAGAGTAATAATAAAATTTAGTGGCGGCCGCCATTGTTAGAAAGTGGAATTGGCTGGGCCGCCCTATGAATTCTGGGATATGGTGGGCCACGAAGGATACACCTGACCCATCCTTCTAATCGGGAGAAAAGCTAACCCAGCTGCTGACTGCAGCCTATTGTTTACTGTAAAGAAATGAGTGTTTCCAATAACACTGTTAAATGAATAAGAATATTGAACTAGTGCCTTCAGAGGATCCATTTTTCAAGGTGGTCAGGGATTATTTAAGCCTGATATGTTTTATTGTGCATTAAAAAAAAATCATTGCTTAGGCTACTGCACATTGCTAATTAAACAGCCAAACCTGTTTTTGCCTTAATTCATCATGATGACGTAAAGGTTTATTACACAGTGTACTGGCTTTTATTGTCTTGATAAGATCTGTCCACAGACAGAAAGACAAATGTACAACACCTCCAAAAGTACTCAAAAGCTTCTTTGTGGTAATTTCTGTGTTTCAAGCACCACATTTTGTTATGATGGCGCACACACACGTAGACATGTATACTAACAGGCTTACAAGGTGAAAAAAATCTAAGCTTCATTGCTGTGGCTGATAAATATTTCATATTCGTAGATGAGATGATGTCCCACAGATGTCGGGAAGTACAGATATATACAAAACATAACATGTCAACATGCTTTGAGGCTCGTGGACTCTATTTCTAATGCCCTTTACTGAGTACTCATGGGTCAGTCCTAACTCGGTGATCAGTTTTGAGATCTAATTTTAATTTGCACAATCCCACCTCCTTTCAGTCACTACAGTTCTGTGACTTTATCTTGGACGTTTGCACTACTTTAGCACTGAAAATCCGTGCATGCATACCAAAGTATGTACAATTGTCTCCAAGGTGGTGACTGCTACAGTAGGCCTCATGAGGACTCTGCATACACATTCCACACACAATGCACTTTCATAGTTTTCATCAGGATTTTAATACAGAAAATACTTAAACCTTGAGAAAGAAATATTAACCCTTTACAGATACAAGACTGGACTACAGCCAAGCCTCTGACCTCCTCGCTTCCTCTTTAGCTCTGCAGCACACTGTCCAAGTTGGAGGGTCTGATCTATATCTGCCACTAGGGAGCACTATCCCTCTCTAATGGCTGCTAAACGGCCTTCCTCGGGAGGCCAAGGGCCACGTCGCAGACCAAATTGCACTTGCATGTGTAGATTGTCTGCGTTGGTGTGGGGTAAATATACTTAAAACGCACTACGGCGTATATCAGCGCGGCAGCCTTGACTGCAGTTACCACCGGAGAGTATGACTCCTCCGCATTTCCCAGGCAAAAGGCCAAACGCATTTACAACACTTCAAGTGTCTGCGACACAAGAACGCCCTCTCCACTGTGAAATATGTAAATATTGCACTAATCAAAGGGTTGTGGAATCGCAAAATGCCACGGAAAGGTTATGACCTGGAGCCTGTGCTAATAAGGGAGAGAGGGAGGAAGTGAAAGAGGGAGGGAGGAAGAGGAGGATAGAAGAGGTGGTGGAGAGAAGGCTGGGGGTGGAGGGGCGGCGGTGGTGGTGGGAGGGTAGAGGAGTGACAGCTACCACAGGCGTTTCTCCTGCCTGAGGAGGACCTTCACATGCTGACCTCTGCCTCCTGCACTCTAAGACTCTGACAGTAATGAATAGGAAGGGGCTGTTTATGCATATCAAATGTTATTTACTCTCCCACAGTCAACTGTATCCACAGAGGATAGAAAGAGAGGAGCGGAAGAAAAAGACAGGATATTCCCAAAGACTGTGGGCTGCCATTAGAACAATGTGGACAAGAATGCAGAGGCCTCTGCAGTGGACTGGGGTTAATCTATCTATCGCAACGAATTACATGACATGGTTTTAGGGAGCTTTGGCTCATCTTGCTTTTAAAATGCTACATTGTTCACTGCCTTGACTTTTTTTTTTCTTTTCGTGCAGGACTCGAGCTCTTTGACAGCAACGGAGTACCTACGTGAAAACGAGCAGTCGTTGGAGCTCATAAGTAAACTTGACAATGAGCTCCTCTGAAAATCTAGCCCGCGCTATTATTTGTTTCAACTATCTCCTGCTCCACCAAACTAAAGTCTATATCCCGCGACAGAATCAGGGGGATGTTAACATGCATTCTAGTCGTGTAACATATTTTTAAGCAGGATTAATTCTTTTCCACATTGACATGATTGGTCTTAAATAGCACAAACCTTAAAGCCAGAGGGAGGAAAAGCCTGAGCAGAATTATTCAAGGGAATGACGTTCGACGACGAGCTCAAGAAAATAACCTTGAGCATGAACAATGAAGAATCAGCCGCCAGAAAACGTTTGCGTCCCCCCCCAACCCCCCAACCCTCTCCTCCTTCCCCGAGTGTCAGCGTCGTCGGTTTACGGCTCGGCCTCATTTTCCATCACCCCTTTTGAGAATTAAGTTGGATCTTAAGTATGTAAATGAGAACCTATTCCGTGGCCCCCACCCTCTCTTATACGAATCCCAGGACAGACCATGACATTTAACATCGCCTTCACTAATTTGTGCTTAATAGCCAAAAAGTGATTAGAATTAACATTAATGACATTTCATATGTCTCCCCTTCTACATTCATTACCCGTTCCCTGCTGCTGATACTTAACCAGCTAATGCTGGTGGCCGCTTCTTGCAGCTTAAATTTCCTGTTACACTTCTGGCAAAAATCTTTCAGTCGCTCCTTTCTTTCCTTTGCAACAAGACAACAAGGCAGGAGAATTAAAGTAGGGGAGGGAGTGGGTGTTTCAAAGCCTTTAAGTTGGAAATCTGTTCTATCGGTCACACCCTCTTTTCCAATTGACACGAACATCCTAGCAGATTAAGGAGGAGTGTGTGAATGGAAAAGTGGGGAGGGGGGGTCATCGTTTTTTTTTTTTTGTTTTTTTTTGTGTGTTCCTGCCTGCTCTGTCATCTTCTGCTTCTCTTGTTGAAACAAGTCATGCCCAATACCCTTCATCTCTTCTTCTCATTCCTCACCGTACCGTCCTCAAGCAAAGGCAAATCACAGAGGATAACAGGGCCTTAAGAAATACTGGCCTATTGGACATTTTTTTTCTTAGATCTGTACATGGAGGAGATTATCATGTGAAAAATGAGCATTGTGTTTGTATCAAACGACAGTCTCCACCAGCCCTCCGCCCTGCGCTCTGGTAATTAGTGAGGGTTTCCAACCTTGCTCAAGGGCGCTGAGCTTTTCCCGTGTGTTTCCTTGCCGAGGTCAACCGATTCTATAGCAAGCATGTTACAAAGGTAATTTGTGGTGATGACACTTTTGACGGGAGAAAGAAACAAAGAGAGGGGTGCAAAGTGCAAATGAGCAACATAACAATTTTGTGGTATTGTCATTGTAAAAAAAAAAAAAAAAAGTTAAAAAACTTTTTGATATTTCCCAGGAATGTTTTAAGAGCTGAACAGTGCGTCTTAGCTGAGGGCCATTTTACTTATATGCATTTGAAAAAAATGTACAGCCTATAAAAAAGAGTTTAACTAACTTAATTTGGACTAAAATTTTAAAGAAACAAGTTTACTATTTATTTTGAAAATGTAAATTCCACAATCTGCTTTGTCTATTTAGAGGATTTTAACTACTGTAACACTCCAGCATGACTTAAATGTAAACCCAAAGTACAATACCAGGGAGGAACTTTTGTTTTTAAATGGAAAAACACCTAAAGAGACAACATTTAAATTTTGGTTAAATTTTCTCCAGGTTTAACAGCTGTAGAAGGTTTTCTCTCTCTCTAAAAAAAAAAAGATCAACTGGAGGGCACCTTTTTGTTTACCACTAGAACATGGTTGTGATACAAGGATGGAAGATCGTTAAGGCGGAAAACACAAGGAATGTCATGGACGAAGAAAAAAAGAGGTGGTTGAAAGGGTAAGGAGAGCTGGGGGTGATCATGGGGTAATGGCAGCGGCCTGGCTGCTGACAGACAGGCCAATCTTCCGTCTGGACAGACTCAAGAGAGATGTGTCAGTCTCCGCCGGCACCCCGGGCCAGCCGCACCACCACGTTGCTAAATGTGTATTGGCAAAGTGTCTGTGCCAATGCCATTAGCCAGCAGACTTAAATTCCCCTGTAATTTTCAGTGGTGCTCCTAGTTATTGGCACCTCTGATGGGTCGAGTATTTGAATCCTGGTTCACGCTTAATGGATGACTGGTGGCAATGAACAGGAAGGCGATCAGTTATCACTCCTACAGGACAGATCCACGTGCACACGCGCAGGGACATTCCCTCACACTGCTATTACCGACTGTCCCTGAAACCTTCTTAGAAACAAGTAGATCATAATAGATCACGCTCATTGCTTTGTAGTGTGTTGAACAAAAAAATCAAAGTTTTCATTGTGAATTAAATGAAAGTACTTTATTTTCAAGTGTTTTATGATTTATAGCAATGGAAACAATGAAGTCATAGATTCCAGTAATCGTAATGACGGTTCTTTAACAACACAACTGTAATCTCAAGTCCCTTTCATAAAATAAACCAAGATTTAAAAGCAGTTCTTCTAAAATGTCCAGGTGGAAGAGACACAGTTAAGGTCTAAAGATATCATTTCCAGCATTTTTAGAGTAACTTCCATCAAAGGTAAGGACAAGTTTCAACCCTGTGTGACATTCAGATCATTCTCCATATTCAGATGTAAAGAATATTCCCCACTCTTGTTGCTGCAGGTGTTTTCCTTTAAATAACTATTTGGAGCCCAAAAAGTAAAATCATCTGATATTCTACCAGAGCCAGACGATGTTAGGAGAAAAGCACAAGAAATGAATTTACGTTTACGTTAATAGCAGCCCTCGAACATTAGTCAACTCAGGATCCCTCATAATCGTACATAAACTACACCTAAAAAAACATTAAAATAAAATTTAAAAAATGTCCACACGCTGATGTATTGCTATGCAGTGTCACATAATAAGGACTAATAGGGGTGTTTTTCCTGCAGAGGAACCAATTTTATAACACAACAACATACTGTAAAGAATATAGGAAATAATGTGCAGTAAAAGCTGTGATTTGTGAGTCCCCACCGAATAGTGCAGCTGCTGGTGTCTGGGCTCTGTCTGTTCTGACACTGGAATATATTTTCTCTTTATCAAAAACCTCAGGAAGGAAAACAAGTGCAAAACATTCGTTTAGAAGTGTTCTGATGGGCATTTTTTGTTATTTTCTCTTCAGGCTTTGATCGGCTAAACACAGCAGATGGCCCGTAACTGTAAAGTGCAGAGAGCAGGGAGACTGTGACAATGCTGATATAGTGTCGTACTTCAAAAAAGGACCAAAAAACTAAAAAGAAATCCTGAATTTAGAGCACAGGGGTGAGAACATGCAGTAACATTTCATGATGATAAACTGGAGATTCCAGCAGGAACACTAAAGTAACTGCATAATAAACTGTAAAGGTTATATTCTATAGAGAACAGCACTGCAATATTTTTACACTAAGAAACCTGTTACGTATCAATAGACCCACGCGTCAAATAACGCTGGCTGCCAGTAATTTACTGTAATTTAACAGGAATCCTTGTATAGCTTTCTTTTGAGACATGAAGTACATTTCTGCTAATAAACCTCCCTGTTATTTACTGGAGTCGTTCTCCATTGTTACATGTTAACTGAATTGAAAGATCTGAGTTTGCCTTCTCATGCTACGGTAGATGTGTCTAAGGCACACAGATACACACATCGGCACCCCTGAAAACAGCCCTAACACACACTTTAACACAACTCATTACTCCAGCAGGACAGGTTTAATGAAGGAGAAAAGACAAGAGACAGAGGCTTTGGAGACATTTTTTGACTTTTAGTGCTGATCTGAGATCAGGTCTTTGCCAATCAAACCTCTCTCATTAGCTTTATAGGGCAACAAGGACAAACTTGCATGTGGTCTGATTGTGATTAGCATTTAATTTAATTTTTAATTTTTCCACTCAATTCTCCCTGGATCGGGATACAATAAGCGCCAAAAAAATGAGACATTTTTACTTCCTCTTACCATCTGTGACCCAAAAACACATTAAAACTGCTAGAATTTTCATGAGCTAACGATTGTGAAGTTGTTCTGGATTCTTGTGGGATTTGTAGCTTTGAATGTCTCTTTCACAATTTTACAGATCTCCCTCTCTCCCTCGCTCTCTCCCTCCTCTTACTGCTCCCGCTCCCTTCAAGCGACATTGCCCGTAGTGTATCAGGGGAATACGGTCTTCGTCAGCTCAAGACAAACACACGAGTGGAAAAAAACACACACAAAAGTTAAATAACTATATACAGGAGCAATTTAGGTCTGCTGTAATTTGTATATAGTGTTTGACAACCTTGCCGGAGAAGTTTTCACCCCAGAAATGCTAAGTAGTCCCAGCAGGAGTCAGTCAGGAAGAGGAGAGGGAGCTCTTTGCTGTTTAATGTATTCTTCGGCAGCCCAGAGGCCTCCAAAACGCTGCATGTCTTTACGATTCACTGTACACACTCGCGCACACACACACACACACACACTCACATATCTGTCGGCAGTCAGACTCTGATGGAACACTGCTAATGGGGCTGTTTTTAATGAGCCAGGAAGAGGAGAGTGACCCTTCGAAGGTGAATATCTCTATTTCTCTCTGTATTTTGCTGTGTGCAAATGTATGCCCGCATGCCATTCACACACACACTTTTGAACGTGCAGGCACACAAGTCCTTGTGAATTTATACCAAGTTGTAGTATTTATCTCTAATTGTTTTTAACTGCCATAATTACTTTCAGCTCTCGGCTCATTCATTCATTCAATCCTCTCATCAGGAGCGAGTGTGCGAGACATCAGAAGGGAGAAATGTGTGTTTTTACGGCTCAAGAGCCTGCATAAATTGTGAGGGTTTGAAAAAAAAAGAGCCCTGCAGCAACAGTCCTCCGCAAAGCTGCAGGAGATCCGTCGATTTCCTCAAGTTCCACTTCACGTTGCAAGGGACATATCCATCCCCAGACAACCATTTCACTTTATTTCACTGATTTTATGATCTTTTCCTGCAAAGCAAAGGGGGGAAAAAGGAGAGGGGGAAGAAAGGGAAGCAGTTCTGTGAGTGGCCAAAAGATGGCACACTATGTATGGAGGGGAGAGGCCTGTGATGAGCGTTGCGGCGGCTGTGGTGTCTGTATTTAACCTAGAACCTGGAGAGCGTCTGTGTTTCCTCTGCTGGGACTCTTCTGCTTCTAGGATTCAGGAGGAGGAGGGAGGAAGCAGGAGCAAGGTAGATGAACGGGTGTCATGCCTCTGCTCATGTTGCTCAACAAGCTATCCCGTGGCTGCTTTTTGCACTAAAATGAGGCCGAGGATATATAGCTGTGACATTTTATCTAAGAGCCCCCCGTCTCATTTTGTCTGCAGAACATGCGGAGTTACGGTGCAATCCGAGAACGCGGCTAGAAATAATGGTTATTCTGATGATTTGTGTTTTTTAACATCTCCAAGAGAAAATAAATGCCCTAACTAACCAGGTAGGACATATTGTATTTTATGCGATAATATTTTTGGTCTCTAAAAAAAAGGAGCAGGGGGGAAAAAAATGGAAAATAAAAATGAGAGAGGAATGAAAAAGATCATTTCATACATCATCTTTAAACAGATTTGTCATGAAGCATCCTCATTAATCCCAGCAAAATTGTCTTTTTATGGCTGTTGCTGATTTCATTTAATCTTTCTTTCCTCGTGCCTGTGTGGCAGTTTTATGTCTGTACTAAACACTTTCTTCTTACCCAGATATGAATGATTGGAATGGCCCCCCCTCCCCCCCTCCCCTTATTTTTTCTTTTTGGGGGGGCTGGGGGGGGGGGGGGGCGCTGTGGGGTTAATTGGGAATCATTACATTATCATTATCACAAAAATACAACAAGTGCAAAAAAAAAATGTGGAACTGGCTGTCCTAGAATAGATTATGATTCATGATGTGCCAATATTACAGTTTATGTTCACACATGTAATGAGCACAAGCTGATATGAATGTTTTAAAAATATCAAAAGCACTTTATTTTATCTCTCGCGCCCCATCAAATAGTTATATTATTAACTTTTTGATATTCTACTTTTACATAAAACTGTGTGTAAGTTGTGTATGCAAAAGTGGGGATCACACAGCACAGCAGTCTGATCCTTCAGCGTGATTGCATTCGCTCTGTTACTTAACATGGACATGCTCACATACTCATCAAAGGCACACACATAGATACACGCACGCCGATGCTACAAGACCACAGAAAATCAATGTGACAGGTTTCAGTCGTCCCTCAGTGTACACATCCCCACTCAGACTCTCTCCTGACATCTGCTCGATTACCTCCTACAGCCACACACACACACACACAGACAGAGAGAGAGAGGCGCCCTCCCCATGGCCGCTCTAAGCCCCTCTGAGCCATATGAAATGTAGTCGGTGCAGGAGAAACCAGATACTGCTGGCTGTGTCACATTGCGTTTGCCGCCACCCGTCAGGAGCGGGTTTGTTTGACTGCCAGACGTTATGACAGCGTCAGTCATCCTCCAGCCCAGCAGCAGGCTGTGGGACAGAGAGGAGTAAGTGAAGGAGGAGGAGTGGGGGGGGCAGACCTTAATCACCGCAGGCAGACTGGGAAGAGAGCAGTCCTGCCTTTACGAGAAAATGATTTGATTTTGTGTGAAATTGCATAAAAAACATTGTGTTTGCTTTGTTTGGTTTTTGTCTATCTAACATTTGGACAAAGAGAGGAAAAAGGTGATGTAGCTTTCAGCGCTTTGCTTTGCTAGCAAAGCTGGGGTGGTGTAGAGCTCAGCTGATCCAAAGATTTCAAGCAAATGTCCAGTGGCTCTCTGACCTCTTCCATGATCCATGTGAGTGCGGATGCTTGTGTCTCGCTTTTCGATTTGACAGCTGGCAAGTTGATGATTGAGCTACTTATCCTGTCAGACCTGTCAGGTAGACTCACATCTTTATTCAATTTTATGCCTCTCTCTTTCTCAATCTGTCCCTCTCATTATACATACACACACACACACACACACACACACACACACACACACACACACACACACATATATATATATATATATATATATATATTTGCCTAAGCTGCAAGAGTGTGCTGAATGTCAAGCCAGAAGGAGCACAGATAACAGCCAGCTACCAACACACATGCATGACAGTCAAGGACACACACACGCACACTCAAAGAAACACAGGTGTACACTCAAACAAACCTGCACCTCATGCCTCCCATATACACAGAAGATGTGACGGCAGTCCGGTTTGTCAGGTCATCTGACAGCACCTGTGAGCTCCCATGTGGCCAGAGAGTTTCCAGACAGCAGGACAGGAGGCCTGGACAGCAGCACCTCACGCCCTCTCCTCATCTCACCCCTCCCTCCTCCCCCCGCACACACAAACCTTTCCTAGTCTCACCTCCATCCTCACCCACTGCTTCTCACCGTGCAGGACAGCAACCCTCAGAAGAGCCCGGCAGGATAAGAGGTGATGGACAGGCCATCTCTGGTGTGAACTCTCGCCCTCGCCGGCGAACGTCATGGACAGACAGCTCGCTTTGACGTGAGCCAACAGCAGAAGGAAACAAAGTTGAAGCGGTAATCCTCAAAAATACTTTTTTTGGGTGATGTTTTGTCTTTGCCGCGTCTCCGCGTTGTCTTTGCTTTGTGGTTTCGCGTGTCAGTCGATGAACGGGGAGTCTGGTAGGACGTCGGGTTTGTATAGGTGGTCTTGTTCTCTTTGTCTGCTAAGCTGCAGCGATGTGCTCAGATGTTTTCTCTTTTGATCTCAAATGTTAAATACATCACAACATACAAAAATATCTTAAAGTTTCCCAAGTTAAAGGATGTAAATGATTCGACTGTGACTGTTGCATCTTTACTTTTGCTGCTGTGGGTTTAGCTGTAGTTTACTAAGTTCTGTAAGCTAAATCTATATTCATATTTGGATAATGATATATAAGTACTGTAGGCATCAAAAATATTGATATTAATTAAGAAGAGCTCTTTACAACTAACAAATCTGAAACAAGCTGGTAAAAATGTTAGAAATTATCCAATTGAACTTTTAAAAATTGTATTTTGTATTTACTATAAATGGTTAAACAGAAAACTAGTAACTGTAGCTGAGAAAAACCACTGAAATGCATGTCAATACAAACATCAAGCAGAAAAAATGAAAATCTTCAAACAGTGAAGTCCAGCACTCGATTAAAAGCTGATTTCTAACACTTTATAAAACTGCCGAATGCTTGAAATCCAAACATGTGAAAGCAAATGCTTGTATTCGGCACAAGCCCTCACTCAGTGCCGCTGTCAGCCTCCTTCATAGCCATTCTATGTATCACTACCTCAGAAATCAAGGCCTTCTGCTATGAATGATTAATAAACAAACCTATTAACAATGCAGCAGACGTTTCACTAAAGGTTCATTTTCGGAAATACAATCTCCCTTTTGTTAATAATGTCCATTAATCATGCGAGGATGTCACTTAACGCAAGGTTAATGAAACACTGCTAATGCCTGGCTAATCTATCCCCAGTCAGAAAGCTGCTGTAACTGTAATTCCTAACCCTCTAAACTATTTTCCCGGGGATTCTCGCTGCGTGATTGATGGATGCGGGACAGGGGATGTCCATTATTTTTAAGTGGAACACAGAGGCAGAATGTGGGGGTCAGCTGCAGGCCGAACTCAGAAAGCTTTACCTGTCCAAATGGCTAATGAACCACTGACAAGATATATGGGAACACTTTGGGGGAGAATTTAAGTATGACATAACAACTTGATAATGGATTTATTGTGGCACTTGGAACCATTCATTCACAATCAGGCATAATGTTCATGGCCTCCTCCCGTCATAATCCTCCGACCAAGTATCGACGGCAAGTGCGACTTGAGCTAGTGCCGATCGTAGCGCGTGGGTGTGCGCGCGCCTTCTTCTGACTTCCATTTTCCAGCTGTCAGGCCGACCTATTAAACAGAGTATTATTTTTTTTATGTCTGTGTGCATTGTGTCTGTGTAAGCAAGGCATGGTGTAAGCACAACATTAGGAGAGATGTTTATTGTAATGTGAGTGTCTGGTGCCAGCTGAGCTGAGCTGCAAGCTGTTTGGAGAAGCGGATGACTGTTTGATTGTTTGATGACAATGTGGGCCTTGCATCTCTCTTCCTTTCGTCTGCGTCTCAGAAGAATGCTGACATTAAATGTTTGATGTTGGCATGCACAACTGATGTACAAATAAAAACCTCACCGGTGAGACATGATTTTTCTTCTTCTTCTTCTTTTTTTTTTAGTCTTCTTGCATTTTTGACAATACATTTGTTGTTTCTGTTGTTTCCACGTTCGATTCAAGTTTTACCTTTCCCCCCCTTTTTAAAAGTTTGGATTGTTTTTATCTCTCGCTCTCTCGTTTTCTTCTCTTTTTTTTCTTCTTCTTTTTCTTCTTAAATCAGAAAGTCGCCAGAAGATTCACTCAGGGGTTGCATATGAATTTAAGAATAACTCTTTTCCACTTGAATACGTCTTGGGTTTTTAATGGGAGGGTTGAAGCTGTGATGCCGGGGAGTGGAGGTGGTGCAGGGAGAGGAGAGGCAGGTCAATATGAGTCCTAATAAAGCGTGAGTTCATTTCCCTGCTGCACTCCCCCCTGGCCACCAGCCGCTCCATATACAAGTCAAATCGGCTTTTTGCCTCCCAAAGCCCAGTGATTTATGACCCGGCTCCATTGACCAGACCAGCTAGTTTTCATTTTTGTTAAATCGCGTGGCCTCTTAAATGAAACTATTGATTTAAAGTCAGCTTACTGAGGATTTAATTTGTATTTGGAAAATTAAAGCAGGTAACGCTTTATAATTTCACACTACACTGGAGTCGAACCAGTTATCCTCTATCCCTCGACCTGGCCTCGATCTACCCAACATCAGCGCATACACCTATCCCCCCCC
>NW_024582601.1:291015-338228 GCF_018398535.1 Haplochromis burtoni
CCCCATTTCTCCCTCCATCTGGTTTTCACCAGCCACTTTGTGTGGCCATTAATGAATTTTGGACAAGGAGAAGAGGGACTCCAGCCTGGACTGTCCCACACGCAGTACCCCTTTTGTTCAGAGGAAATCAGCATTTAACCGCTGTCTTTGCTCTGAATTTCAGTGACCTTGACTTGCTGTTTTCTCCATTGCACTTTTTTTCTTTTGTACCTCAACTCCATCAAAATCGGGCTACTGAATCCCTTTATCCGCTTATCAAAAGAAGGGGCTTTTTGTGTCACTTTGCTTGTTCGCTGTTTTGTCACCACTGCTCCACTTTTCTGGAAACTTTGTGGGGGGGAAATGATGTATGAAGTCACAGGCAGGAAAACAGTGAAAAACATCATCTCACACCGACGACTGCATTCTGGTATTTTCCAAAATGGCACAGGGGGAAGCTGTTTGCTACTCCCCCCTCCATCACGTGTGATTTCTCCGACAACCTTGCCTCCCATTTTTGACAAAACTAGGAAAAATGATGCGCCTCACCTTTTCAAAAATTACACTTCCTGGCCAGAAGAGGAAGCTACAATTATAGCTCCAAAACACGGTGACATATTTGTTGCTCATTGTCCCTCATTTGTGGGGGAGAAGCCATGCTCGCTGCACGCCTGTCTCAGCTTTGTCTCCAGGTCTGTTTCCGCTGTCTCCTCCGCTGACACCGTGGCAGCCAGGCATCCCTCCCCGCTGCCCCGCTCACCTCACCCCCTCTCCCCCGCCCTGCCATAAGCTCCCTCTCCAAGCCCCTCATTAACCCCTCCCTTTTTCCCCTGGCATTGAAAAGGCGCTGTCTTTAAACCTGTCCCCGGCATCTTCAACAGAGTTTTCAATAGTGAGCATGTGGGCGGAGGGGCGGATCCCGTTCACTGTGCCCCCGCACTGACTGTTTTATATTATATTTAGTAATAATAATCACAGTTATCGCGCCTCCTCCTCATCCTTCCTTTTTGTTAAAGCCTCCTGCTAGTGGGGCGGTGGGACGGCATGGCTGTCTCCCCGGCCTCCTCACCTCCAAAAGGGCTTGTGTGTGTCGTTCACCCTCCATAAAGGAGAGGGAGGAGCAGCGGGTGGGGGTGGGAAGCTCTAGGGTGTCATTAACTCCTTTCTTCTCCCCAGGAGGAAACAGCAGTTTGACTACCATGATCCTGACCCCCCCCACCCATCCCCATCCAGCATTGCTCCATCCACCCCACCCACACGCACACACAATCCCTTCACCCTTCTTTGCTTCCTTATATCCCCGCGACCCCAAAGCACCCCCACCCCTGGGGCTCTCCATAACTGTTTATTAACACGTCTTTGACTTCAGTAGACTCTTTAAACCGAGCTCACCCCTCCACCCACCACCTTCAGTCAGACGTCACTTGAAGCCTGCGCTTTCCCCTTTCATTATCAGGGACCTGTTAGAGCTCGGGATTGTTAACCTTTTAGCTCAGTCGATGCAGGGGAATTTCACTTCGCTTGTTTTGTCTGTACTTCCTGGGGTGGCAGTCGCGTTGTTTGATGTAGGAATCAAAAAAACCCCACTCATATTTATTCCTTTATTTTTGCTTCAGGTAACGCAGCAATGTGTCATTTGGGTATAGGTGAAACGGGAAATTCCTGCATAAGCTTATCCGCCTTTAAAATATCAGCCGTTTTAATGACTCCTGTATGTTTTTCTTTTTTAATGAAAATATCTTAATTTGTAATAACGTATATATGATCATGTGTGATGTTTTTTTAAAGGCAGCACATGGAGAATAATTTGCTGTGGAAAGTGTTTTCAGCAAAAATAAAATGTGCACTAAGTATAGCTACACGCAAATCGCCATAAGAAGCAAAATGATAGCAGACTGTACTGCTGCTGCAGCACTGACTGAAACAATTTAATCTTTCAACTCTTTACAAGATTCTGCTTCATTTTAAGTGAAAAAAGTTTCCCTTTCTTGAAATTTCAGACGCAGTTTTAAGCAAATGAAGTAGCAGCACATGTGGGTAAACAAAATAAAGTATAAATGTGGGATTAGCTTTGCAAACTTTTTGTAAACATCTCCAGTCAGGAATTGACCACAACTGTCTGTCAGTTCTGGCTTTGATTGCTTTTTTCTCCAGAGGAGAAAACCGTGACTGTGCTTGGGATGATCCAGGACAGTAGTAACTGACTGACTGCATGAGCGTCCCATTGGGAGCTTCCACAAGGGTCTCTGAGCCGGTCTGCCAAGCCTATATCTCTTGCGCTCTCTCCTCCCATAAACATCACACAGCACTGCTGTCTTTGAAAGGCCCTGAATGACATCTGGGAGTGCAGGAACACTGTGATTAATCGCTAAGTTGATTCTCATGGAAATCACTCCAGATCGACACAGAAAAGAGAGGAGGAGGAGCCAAAAACCGTGTGAAACCAACTCTGGCCAAGTACACAAAGATGATTGCTCGCAAGGGGATTTTTATGTTATTAGGAGGGGTGGATTGCTCTCAGTAGAATGGTCTCAATCTTGTGCCAATGTTTAACTCCATATTTCAAATCTATAGGCTATAAATTGGCTGCTGAATTGGACTGCCTTACATACAGCTTAAAGAAATGGCTTTTAAATCATTTCTTAATCACACGCCAATCTGTAGTATCACAAAGAGGAGTGAGAAAAGTGTATTTGTTTGTATTTGAAAGTTCCTTGTATAAGTCATTTTTATAAAATAAAAAATAATAGTAAAATCAACACGTACGCTATGATTGAATGAGCAAGTGGGATTAATGATAAGTGTTGTAAGTGAGGTGTTGTAGCAACAAGCGTTAGGTGGTTAACATAGGATTACACTTGATTTAATGGGGATGCTGGGTACTGAATCAGTGACTCTGATTTCCCACAGGAAAAAACCCTCCATCAATTGTAAATGCTGTGCATGTAGCGGCTTAGGTAATTCATCCGGGGTGGGGGATCATTCAAATAAACAGATTCCAATGATAAATGTGGGCTTTGGAAAGACATAGACGAATGCGCATTCTCAGGTGTGTACCACAGTTGAGGAACGGTGGAATCCACAACAGTACCTCTTCATAACAAAGCCTTGGAAAGTTGAGGCTGACACCTCTAAAAATGAATGAAAGTTCAATGGCGTTCTGAATGTTTGTCAGGCGGTGCAGTTTATACTGTTTGGCATAACTGCCTTCCCCAAGCCATAAGTCTATGCCAGCATTAAAAACAAATAGCTGGACAGAAAAAAAAAGCAGGCAAGGAGGAAATTTGCCCGAGTGAGGAATTGATTTTGTCTGGCCCAAGAGAGTACTTCATTCTTGGTCACGGCAGCAGGAGGGCTCCGAGACGTGTTTTACTAACAGGAGAGCAAAGGCACCCATGCAAAACTATTTTTTAACAGCGCCTGGAAAAATCGCCCCACTCCTGTACACCATTTTTTTTCTTCTTTACAGATGACACAATACTTTCCAGTCACTCGTCACCAGGAGCACCTCACGGCCACTTTTCAGATTTAGAGCTGCAGTAATGCAACATGGCATCTCTTCCTTTGCAAACCGGTGACACTTCATGCGCTGAGCTGCACATGTCTACCTGAGTACTCCCCCACTCCTCCCCAATATGTTTTGTTCTTAGATATTTTCTCAAACAGGCTATAGATTTTGATCCCAAACGATTATAGTGAATGACAATATAATTCACCCCCGTATAACCGAATATCTCCTTTCATACTCTATGAAAACACAGGGTACTGATACAGTGTACGCTCCGGCTGTCACCAGTTTCTGTCCACCTCAGCAGAAGCGGCTGGTTTTATAGGGCTGGTAAGTAGCGGAAAATGTGAATAAGCGAATTTGGAAAGCCTGACTCTCCTCTGCAGTGCTAATTTAGTATGAGAGCTAAGTGGCTCATTTTTATGTGAACACCATTGTGTTCCTAACTGTGCAGCAAACAATCGCTGTTCCAAGGCAAAGAAAGACACAATGTGAACAATGGAACAATGAGGGCTTTTTTTTTTCTTCTCTGTTGCTGCCTGGAGGAAAAAAAAAACAAAAAACCCCCCCGATCCCTACAAAACAAATACAATAAAAAAAACCTTGCCTGGTATAATTGTTTTCTAAGGCTGTGATTTGGATATGTTAAGTGTTATTTTTTCAGGGGAGGAGACGGGATGTGAACCCAAAGTGTGTGTGTGTCTTTTGCACGCCAGCACGTGGGGGTCGCGTACACGTGAAAACACACAGGTGCATGTATACATGGCGAGCATCAGCCGGCGCCGCCTGTTGTCGTGTGTTTTAGTGTGTATGTTGACAGGGATCAGCGATGGGTGTTAAAACATTTCAGGCCCCTGCTCTCCCCACAGCCATAGCATTGACAGTGTGAGACCTGCCACTGAGCAGCCTAACCTGACACTATCTATCACTGGGAGCATGCAAGAGTCAATGCTACACTGCACACACCGACACACAATCTCCCTCACTGTCTCCTGCACTCTGTCTCACTTCCGCTCCTTGGCTATTATATTCCTTCTCTCCGTATTTATGTATGTCTCTTTGTCCCTCTGCTTCTGCTCCTCCGAAAGACGCTGAAATACACACAGACACACGAAACACGGGATTCTTGGAAGTCTCGCGCACATGTCATCAATCAAAATGATCATATCAGTCTCGCGCGCAAAGTCGTATTTATTGCGCGGAGTGATGACACAATAGATTTCATCCTCCCTCGTGCTCCGTTCGGTAACACATTATCAGCCGGTCTATAAAACTTTGTGTGCGTCTGCCTCTCAGTGCCTCCCACCAAACACTTCACTCTTTCCAAAAAACCTTCCCCCGGGGCGGCTCGTATAGGGCCTACATCTGTTTGTGATATACGCCGTAATACAACACCTCGCCCACACGCTACAATGTCACAGATTCACAGCACGACAAGGAATTGACATGGTGTACTTTCCCAGAAGGTCTTGCTCTTAAGGGCTGCGTCCAGCCCCCCCACAAATCCGGCCCAACTCCATCGCCTCCTCCTTCAGATTCTTACCCCAGCAACATGGACAGCCCATAATAGCAGACATGAATCTGTGTCTCCCCTTGCTCCAAACAGATGCTGGCTGTCCATAAATCAAATGCCTCCATTTTGTTGAGGAGAACAAAAAGCGTTGTTTCCGTGGGCCTGGTAATAATCCCTGTGCCCCATGTTGTGTTTTGTCTCTGGGCCGGCTCTCGTCTCCCCTCTCCTCTGTCACACTCCGGCTTCTCCACATGCATTACAATAGGGGCAGCCAGGTGATGAATATTTGTGTCTGGCCTGCCGTTAAGATTTCATTAATCACCCCAAGACTTGAGAGCAAAGCAGCATACCTGGCCAGCCAGCAGGCAGCGGGCCTCCGTATACAACCTCCTGGGGACGAAACACAGCCATGTTGTGTTATGTTATGGCAAGGCTTATTTGTTGTATTTGTCTCTTCTCTCTTTTCTGTCGCACTGTTTACACGGTTCCAAGTAACACAGTGTCTCCGAAAAGAATGAATTTGCTGAAAGGAGCAAAAAAGAAAAGTTTTTACTGTCCAGTAGCATAAAACAACCATGATATGCCAGCAGGGGCTTGTTATGCGTGTTGATCAATACCAACTGACTCGACAATTATTTGACCAGCTGAGGAAATTTCTGGCTTACGCAACCCCATACTTACAGATGTGTATCGATGGAAGACAGTGCTACATACAAATGAGCCGAGCGCCAGTTCATTTCAACTGGAAAAGTTTGACAAAGGCTCATTCTGAAGTCAAAACCAAACCTGACAGCGTAGCAAACATAATCTAAAATTAGAATATTTCCTGTCCCCTAGTCAGGTTAGTCAGAGACTGGTGGAAATATGGTGTTATTGTTTGGGTCATTTAGAGGCTGCAGTGACTACTAGACGGGGAAAGTTGGGATTATTCTAACAATGAAAAGAAAATAAATTAACGTTTTACCGGCTTCAGGTTGCAGACAAAAAAACAGACAAAGGTTAAAGGTCATTATTACTTAAACAATCCAAGCACCATCTTCTTAAGGGTTCCCTTTGGTGTAATCATGTCAGCTGCATGCCTCTAGGGATGGCAATGCCAGTCTGTCAGTTGGTTCAACAACTGTTTCAAGTGCCATGATATCCACGGTCCCAGTGACTTTAGCGACAGTGACATTTTTGTAAAACTCATAATTTTGAAACAAATACATTTGTTGATGTGAATTAATTGCAGATACGTAACCTCCTCAGAATTAATGTTATAATGTCATTGACTTCCTAATATTTCATGTGTTCCCAGAAGCTCCAAATCACAACAACAGTCACCTCAATGCACTTTATAGTGTAAGATAAAGAATCTACATTAATACAGAGAAAAACCCAATAATCAAATGACTTCCTTGAGCAATCACTTGGTAAAACTCTCTTTTGACAGTTCTGGTAGAGCTAGGCTTCGGGAGCAGAAGCCATCTGTCACTACCAGTTGGGGGTGAGGGCACGACCAAGTAAGTATTTCTTACCAAATACTTACAAAACCATCAGTTTGAACTGTTTCCATTAGACTTAGCTGTACTCTGTTCAGTGCTAATTAATAACGACTGTGATGCCAAGTTCTTGAACTAGAAATGATGAACAGGGTAAACATGATACCTGTTAATCCTGTTATGTTTGAAGTTAGGTCAAAGTGCCGCTGTTCCTCACTGAATGCGTGCAGCTCTGACTCAATCATCTTAACAGTTTTTCTATCATTATGATGTTGCGCAACAGTCAGGACCATTATTGTTTCGTTCCCCTGTATCAGAAATCAGACAAAGCTCAAATGTTTTTATTCTCTCCCCGCCAATACCGCAAATGTTCATGTCAACAGCTTAACCCGACGGACACTTTTCCCAAAATGTGACTCTAGGCACACAACACAACCGCTGTTTCCCCCGCTCTCCACCTTCTTCTCTTGCTTTGTTACATCTTCCCTTCTTTTATGACACTGGTGAGGGAGTAACAGATGGAGAGACAGAGTGCAGGGATGATGAGGACGTAAAATGTGCAACGTTTACTCATTCGCTTCTTTATTGTCTTTCGCTGCAGGAGAGGAGTGAGGGAGTGAACGGAAAACAAACCAGTGGGTACAAGGACACGGGCCTCCCGAGCCTCATTCACCAACCAATCGGCCTTGATAGGATCCACCAGCTGCCAAGGATACACCGACTCCCGCTCTTTATCTTCTCTCTCGCCCTGCCTCTCTCTATCCACCCTTTGCCTCCCCACCTGTTTTCTCACTGTCAGTCAGTTTTTACTCTCTTTTGCCTGTCTATTTGCCCCCCTCCCACCCCCCTCCCTTTACTGCCCTCCCTTCTTTTCTTCCTGTCTGTAATGCAGACCGGTGATGGATAGACATGTGCCGGCGTACAGAGGAACCTATTTGGACTGGTGTGTCAGCCCATCTTTATCAAATGTTGCAGGGGTATATTCTCTTGCTATGCTTCATTACTCTGGAATGGCGGGCCCTGAAATGTTTGACTGCTCTGTCTTCTCCCCTCAGACCCCCTTCCCTCCCCCTCTCCCCCCTCTCTCCCTCTCATTTAGTGACTGTGAGCTGTAGTATTGGAGCTCTGAAGTGAGTGTGAGCATTGCTGTCCTCTCTCCGCTGGCTGGTCGAGGGAACACAGCGATGCCTCAGGGGGTAGATATCGATTCCATTGCATGGCTAAGGCGCTAACAAAGCCCCTCCCCTGCCTGCCCATTCTCATGACAACCAGCTGCCACAGTGCTCCGCCATTGGTCGAGCCTTAGCGGTGCCTGTGCCAATCAAACAGCCACTGACAGCTCCTATTTAAGCATGACCTCAGGATGACATCACTGGAAAGGCATTAAAGTAATAAAGGGCTTGGTCGTACAATACACTAAAGGGCAGCGCAAGATAAAGGCTCATCAATCAAAGCAAACAGAATCCAAATTTCAGTGTTTCTTTCGCTCTTAGTTGGCGCTCTCTCGCACAGTGGCATGACTCGGACAAACTTTTCCCCTTGCAGCCCATCTGTTCTGCTATAATATTCTCACTATATCTGCACTGCACACCTTGCGGGTAAAATCGAGACTGAATGCGTGCATGTGTGGATGAAGGTATATCATCTCACAGGAAGTGGGGATCAATAGTAAATCCTCCTGAGCTGGAGCTATTTCTCCAGAGAGGTGGGGACTCTAAGCCAAATCAATGAGGAGCACAGAGAGCTTCTTGGACTTGATGGAAGTTGTTGGAGTGATGGGAATCTGGCCAGGGCGGAAATTTAGCACCTATCATAACAGTTGTGGGGGGAAGACACTTGTCCAATGTCAAAGAGATCTCCAACTTTAGGTGGAGTTCCAAAACAGAAACGACTCCCCCATAGGTCATCGTTAGATCAGCTGCTGCTAGGTCTCCCTTGTTATCGGCAACGTTATTTCAAAGAATGACAACCGCGTATCAACCAGGTCGGAGCCAAACTGGAGGGCAGCCAGTTCAACTGTTGATTTGTTGAAGCTCTCTCTGAGGCCAGTGGAGCCTGCGTTCTTCCACCAGCGCCATTTGGACCTGACTGGCCTTTCCCCAAATAGCCTGTTTTGTCCTATAATCCATGACAAGGGATGGGGGCACTATGGGATCAAAGGGAACGCGTGGAACCCTAAAGAAGCCATAACTCTGGGGTTTAATTGTATTTCGAGTAAATGTCAGAGCACCCCAGACGTCTGGGAATCATCTGCCTCCCTTTAATACCAGTTATTGTCATTCTATCAAACAAAATCACATTTGAACCAAAATATTTGGAGAAGTAGCATGTGGGAGATTCGCTCCATGCAGAGCACTAAATTAGAGGATAAATGTAAACGGGGAGCTGCTTTATGACACACACTGTAAACATGCTGTAAATTGGATTGTCATTGGTTCATTTCTTTAAAAAGCTACGGAGAAATGTGTGCTGGATGTCGAAGGCAGAAGTCATGTTGATCATCTGCAGCAGGATTGCTTTATAACTAGAGTGAAACAGAGTGGCTCATGTGTCTGTGATAATTAGGACTATACTCTGTTTTGCATAATCACCCGGAAAGATAAAAGTTGAGATGAAGCATTATCAAAACAATGGTAACTGCACAGGAGGACGTTATCAATATATCTGTTTCACATCCTGGGTTCTCTCTCATATTTTGACAACCTATATAACACGTTTAACCTTCGGTGTCTGTTTCTCAAAATGAAATTGCGCTGTGGAAAAAAAAGAAAAAATGGAAAAGAAAGACTCATATTACCGTGAAAAAAGATGGCTTTTCTCTGGAACAATAAGCAGTCCTTGAACTCCACGTCATTAAAGTGAACGCCATCATTTCCTTTCATTAAGATGACTGTGTGCAGACACATATTGCAGTTGGAAGGCGAAGCTGCGGCAGGAGACTCATTTAAAAACCGCCCTAATCTGGAAAATGATTCTAATGTTTCTCAAATGTTATATCCTCCCAACCTAGTATGTGAAACACTTAAGAGAGCCGTGAGATTCTGAGGCGTTTAAACGAGTCTCTCCTTAAAAAATGTACCCTGAGAGCTGCTTTTCCTGCTTTCACATATATTGCCAATATTTTTGACGATAAATACTGAAAAAACTGAATAAAATTCATATCCTTTCCCTCAGCCGGAGATTATGGTTATCTCATGCAAAAGAAAAAAGCGGGCCTCTCATAAATTGTGAGCCTCTGTTGCGTCTTTCTGTTGATGTCAAAGTGTAGAAATAGCCATGCCCTCTTCTGTCCTCATTTGACTCAACGGGTGTGAAACAGTCCCTCATATCCTTGTCTTGTCCAGAGATGAAATGACTTTAAGACTGTGCAGCGTTGCCACAGGCAGGTCGGCTGAATGGCTATTTCAGGAGAAATGGACATGGACATAAATATCCTTGCAGGGTGCTTTGTAATAAAAAAAGAAAAAAACCTCACAATGTTATGGAATGCAGTCAAACATAAAGATAGAAAAAAGAAAGAAAGAGAGAAAGAAGAGAGGAGTGGGTGTGGGTAGAGGGTGGGGGCGAGGGGAAATATCCATCAAATTAACACATCAGTGGCTTTGATTGTAATCTGTCTGCCCTGGCTCTTGCTCTGCCACGCTAGACAAGCAGCCAAACGTGATTTATCAATGCAAAGCTAATGGCATCAATATGAATCTAACTAAAAATCAATATTTCATTACCAAATTGTTAGCAAGAATGAAGAAAAATGGCCGCGGCCGGAGCGTTCTCCAGGGTAGGAGCATCTGGAGTTCAATGTGACAAGATGAGCGATGCGTGACTCGGGGCTCGAGGAAGGACACGGCGAGGACAGGACTCAGTCTAGGCACACTTTGAACTCTCTCTCCTTCTCTTTCTCCCCTCCTCCTTGTTTCAGTCGCTCCAACAATGTTCCCTCCACTTTATTATGTTTTCGCTGTTCACTTCCTCCCCACCCCACCCCGTCTCTTTCCTTCTTTCATATCTTTATCACACCGTTTCCTCTATCAATCTCCCCTCGTGTGTCAGCGAGGGTGTCGGCGGAGGACCACACAGTGTTTCACATTCCTCCTCAATTAATGACCAACTCGAACATGGAGCCACTCAATCTCCCCCCGCCACCTCACCCCACCCCTCCTGTTAACACACACTCGCACTCTCTCACACACACACACCATTTCAATTATTTTTGCCTCCTTTGAAGACAAGTCAGCATTTTTTTATCTATTCCCCTTCGCCTTCAGTCTCTCTCTACCTCTCTCCCTCCCAGTGGATATATCTCCCAAGGCTCATCACACGTTCTCCTAACCAGCGCTGCATGGCTTCTCCTGTAATGAGCGTGAGAGAGAAAGAGCAAGAAAGAGTATGAGAAAGAGCGTAAGACAGAGAGAAGAAGAAGAAGAAGAAGAAGAAGAGAGGGAGAGGCTGGGTTGATGGGTAAGACACCTACCACTGGACTAGATCACACCTCCCTCAGATGTGACCTTCACTTTATTTATATTCTAGTTTTTAGTAACGAGTATTTATTAGGGAGGGCCTGTGATTGTGGAGCACTGTCAGGTAAGTAATGATGCACCTTTGTGCTTGTGCAGCAGCCCCAGTTGCAATTAAAAACAAACACTCTTTCTCTCTTCTCTCTCGCTGCACCCTCACACCCCTCCCCACCTCCAAACATACTCATGCACACACACACACGTACACGCTCTCTCTTTCTTCAGTTGGACCAACTCCAGTCGCACCTTCCTCTTTTTCTGCCTACAGTCTCCCCCTATTGCCACCCGCTCATTTATGTCTCCCGTGGGAGGAGGCGGTAATGTCCGAGAGGCCCATTTCTCTCCAACAGGAGCGGACAGGTCCACTCCTCCGAATGAAAAGGGGAAGGGGGTGATTGTAAAACATGTGTCATTACAGTGTCAAAACACCAAGCAGGCACAATGACTCCATCCTCCATCCTTCGCCTCCGATGTTTGGAAGGGAATTCATCCCCTAATTTATGGCTCATGAGATAAGCATCCCTGAACTGTGTTGGTGTGCTAAAGGCCTGGCAATGACGAATATCATACATGGGAAGAGCGGCTAATATGAATGCTAATATCGCCCCTGACATACACTAAATCGACCCTGGGTGTGGAACGTATGCGGCTTTGGATAAAGTGTTCATGTTTCCATTGGCGGGAGATTAACCTACTATGGATTTTATTGACACAGTAGTGCTGTGGAGCAGGAGTGTGGGAAGAGGAGTGGATGGGGGTGTGAGGTGAGGGGATTTCATAGAAACAACTGTTATGTCCTAATTACAGCACAAAACTATATGTAATAAATACAAATGTCACCAATGACAAAGTACTGTGAAGAATTCAAATGGTTCATTTAAGTTAATTTAAATCTAAATTTAAAGTAAGATCAAAGTCAGAATCTTCAAATTAAAACATATTCAGAATTTGCTATATATTATTAGTATTAATAAACGTAATATTTCTAATCTAATAATATGTTTTTTAAATAAGCAGACTACTTGGTTCTGTGTGGAAGATTTTGGTCTAAAATTGTAACTTGTCAGTGTAATTATAAAATAAATAATACAGAGTACAGAACACAACAGTTCCCTTTGAAATACAGTCAAGCAGAGTTGTTAAGTAGACTGAAATGAAATTACTAAAGTAAAGCACTCTTAAAGTGTATATGCAGAGTAATTAAGTTTATTTTCTTCCTACAACACTCCTCTTCTAATCTATCCATTGCATAAAGATGCACTGTTGAGTACTAATAACAAAAACAACAGGATGTATCAGTCTCCCAAAATTAAAAAAACAACAACAACTTGTAGAGGAAAACAGATTTTAATATTTTCATATTTAAATGGAATAAAAACACAATGTGCTAAGCTAACTTTCTTTCGTATATTATTCTTACAATAATTCTCGCCTTTCTGACAATAAAAAACATGCTCGCGAGGAAAGAATAATCACCAAACAAATTAATTAATGTGTTTTTTCCCCTCTTTGGTCATATAATTAAATGAATCACTGGTGGACTTATCACTCACGCTGCTAACAGCCTGGGAGTCCTCTGTGGCAGTATATAAGTAGGAGTGTATCACAGTGGAGTATAGCATGACTTGGGCTCATGTCTTAGGAATGAGGCTAACAAGACTTTCGTTTTGTCTTAATGAATAAATTAGAAAAGGTAATACATAATACATAGCCGATCCCATGTCGGATGGAGTGATAGATAATACATATCTTTCATTATTTATTTAATGACATGAATGTGGTGGGGAGATCTGGAGCCAAGAGTCCAGCATATATAGAGCCTGATTAGAATAGCAATAGGCTGAATCACCTTACCTCTGTCTGACCAGTACAACAGGCAATTTGGCCTTTAGGGAAATACTAGAAGACTGCAAGAAAAGCAAAGCACTGCCCGTGACCCTGAGTGGCTGAAGCTTGTAGAAGCTTGCCAATTGCATGCTGTTGAGTGTTATAATTACACAGTATTTATCAAAGCTAGACAATCAAGTTACTGGTTGTCCAGTTGTGATTTGTACTGAGTGATCATCTCATGCAAATTAAAACTGCATGAATCTAAGTCATTAATGGATCACTTTCCTTGTCAGATCAATGCATTTGATGTAGAACTACATCACAAGTTTAAAGCTGCATCAGCAGATTTTTTAACCACATGAGGGCAGCAAGAACAATCTGAATTGTACTGAGCATTTTAGCAAACTGTTGCATTTGCACATCCAGCTGTGAAGCAACATTATGATCACTAGTGAGTTGTCTTACATTACACAAGCTAAAATAAAAATACCAGTGAGTGCTTTATTCAGAGTTACTGTAGGTGTTGTATTTTTAGAAGCACTTGTGCTGAATATGCTTCATTTGCACTGTAAAGCATTGAAAAGCTCAAACAATACTGTTTACATAAAAGCAGCCAGCATCAAAAAATTCTAAATGTATTAACAGTGGAAGCAATAAAGGCTGAAAATGTGATCTCTGAGTGGAGACCTGGCTGGACAATGAGACGTCTTATACGGTGATTTTGTTAGCAGCAGCACCCCAGCCCCAAGACTCCCCCCTCCCCCCGTAAGCGATTACAGGTTTTAATCAGGCACACAACCCGAGACCAATTAATTGCGGAATAAATTAGCCAGTTTAGCCCAGATCTCGTCGTTCAACAATAGAAACAGAGTAGGGAAAAGCAGGGACTGATGATTATAGCACAGGGCTTCACATTGAGGCAGGCCCATACGTTTGGCGCTCAAAAGTATTTAGGGTGCTAATGGGACTGGTGTGTTGCTGCTGGCTCAATTGCTTCATAATATGTAATTAGATGTTCTTTGAATGGCGATGCATTCAAACCAGAAACATATCAACACTCGTGTTAAAGTCAATAGTGATGATAATCAATGGTCATTGACTTGAGGATCAATTTTCATTCCCAACAGTCCAATCTGCACTTCTATCATAACTATGTCACCTTTTTTAAACACAGTTTTTTTATATAAATAAATAAATAAAAGCACCATAAACACATCTCGAAGTCCTGAAGCTCTAGACCAAAACCTATAGGTAAATCAGTCTTTCCTCCCTTTACATTTCATTTACAACCAGAGAGGTTTCCATTTTTCTTCCTGCTTTATTTGACTTTTTTACAATTTTTTCAGCTTGACTTGAGAGTTTGGTGTTAACTTCTTAGGCAAATTAACAATTCTGAGGAAGTTTTTATAACAGCTGCAGTAATATAAGATAAGATAAGATAAGATAAGATAAGATAACCTTTATTAGTCCCACACGTGGGAAATTTGTTTTGTCACAGCAGGAAGTGGACAGTGCAAAAGTTATGAGGCAAAAATTAGGATAATGCGGTGGCAACATAATGCGTTGCCACCTGTAGTAATGATATCTATACTTGATCTGCCTCTCTTTTCAGCCAAGCAACAACCTCTGTAGCTTAGACATAAGCATAAACGAGGATATACCATTTAATCCTCAGATATTCTCTTCAGTCAGCTGTTTAATTATTCTGGTGGAATGTTTATTTTTTATATATTTTTTTGTTTTATGCTTGTCAATATTAGCCTTCTATTTAATGTATCCACGCACCCTGGCAGGGGTTACATTGTGCCAGAAGTATCTGGAAAAGAGAACACCACCTAATTAAATTTGTAATACAAAATACTGTCAAGTAGTTTATTTTTCCATGTGCTGGGACTTGGTGGTGCTTTTAGCTGATACCACAGACACATTTAGGCCTGTGATGTGTTGTTTCGATGTCAGTTCTGCTAGCAAACTTCAGCATCTAGCTAGCTCTACAAGACAGAAGCACAAGCAGAGTAATCTTTTAGAATAAAGAGTATTTTTTATTAATATTTTCAAATTTAAAAGTTTCAAACAGTTTGAGATTTATGGCACACACATTATGTCTGTACAGTCTGGCACACAGTCCGCTTGCTAGCTAAAGGTACAGCGGCTATTTTTTCCAGTGAAGAAGAAAAGTTTTGTTTGTGTGATAAGTTCACTCTCAGAGATGGAGAGAGCGAGGACAGGAGAGGAAGATGAGAGATTGTTTCAGAGGTAAGGACTGCTCATAAATAAGTGATGTGAAGTTATCTGCATATTTCATATTCTCAAGAGTTTGAAAACAACCAAAAAAACCCTAAAAAAATTCCATGTGATACTGTTTATACTGAAGTTTATACTGGGTAGTAAGTGCTAAACTGGGTGGATTGCAGTGTCATGGTGCAATTTACAGTGATGGACTATGTTGCACTGGTGAAAGGCAGTCTGTGGTGTCACTGCTAAGTTTGGTCCTGGTAGCAACAGTAATGTTATTAAAGAGAGGCATGTCACTTAGATCTGAATTGAAATTATTGAGATAATTTAGCAGAAATAAAGGTACTAGTAGAAGTAGAAGGATATAAAGACTTTAGACAGATTTTATCAGATTGGACTGAATATTCTGTACAGACAGGTTTCATTACTTTTTGACCACTGAAATTAAAGTTCATTTATATTTATACTTCGTTGCGGACACGGACACTGACAGCCAAGTAGTTATTCCTGTTATATATGTCCTTGACATTTGTTTGAAGTCAAATCCACTAGGTGGGAAATTGTAACATGACTTGTTACTGAATGAGTCATATCTCATCTCTGTGCTACAACAACACTTTAGGTTCCTTCACCTACTTCACTTTAACGACCTACACTTAGCTAACCAAGCTAGCTAGCCCACCCATGCTACCATGCTAGTTCCCTGTGTCCACGCTCTCATACAAATATGTTGTTGTATAAACCACTGGGTGACTATGTTTAATTGTTTATACCCAATCTATATATATGTATATATATATATATGTATGTATGTATGTATATATATATATAGTATATATATATGTTAATTGTTATATATATATAGTGTATTATATATATTTATATATATATATATGTGTATATATATATATATATTATGTGTGTGTGTATATATATATATATGTATATATATATATATATGTGTGTGTGTGTATATATATATATATATGTATATATATATATATATATATGTGTGTGTATATATATATATATTATATATATATATATATATATATGTGATAATATATTATATATGATATATGTTATATTTGTGTATATATATATATATGTGTATATATATATATATATATATATATGTATATATATATATGTATATATGTATTATATATATATGTATGATATAGTAGTGTATATATATATTATGTTGTATATATATTATATATATAGTGTGTTGTGTATATATATATATATGTATATATATATATGTGTGTGTGTGTGTATATATAGTATATATATATATATGATATGATGTGTGTATATATATATATATATAATATATTTTAAACATATATATATATATATATATATATATATATATATATATATATATATATATGTATATATATATATATGTGTATATATATATATAGTGTTATATATATATATATATTTATATATATATATATATATATGTATATATATATATATGTTATATATATATATATATATGTGTGTATATATATATATATATATGTGTGTATATATATATATGTGTATATGTGTATATATAATTCTTGTGATACACTCAGACCTGTGTTGAGTAGAGGAGGCACACAGTGAAAGAGAAACTAGAGAAGAGCAGCAAAACAGCAATAAAAACTCACAATGAGCTCGAATTGAAAAAAAGGACAAGATTTGATAAAGAACACAAATAAAATGCTTTATTGTTTTGGTTAAATGCCCCGAACTGCACTTTGCAACTTTAAAACCCTTTCAAATGTGGGGTTACAACACACACGCACACAGAGGCGGTGTGACTTCATTTTTTTCTAGTAATACCTTTATTTCCCATCTTTACATAGAAAATAACTGCTTGTTGATATATAAATGTTTAAAATTATGTTTACAGAGTCATTCAGTAGACTTAGATGAAAATAAATCGATAATAGCCTTTATCTAGATATATTTTTCACAGATGTTATCAATTTCCCCCTATCAGAAATTCCCTGACATCAGCATTCAAGTATCCCATTAGGCTTTCCACCATTTACCTGGGGTATCTAACCAATCAGCCACTCTGTGGTCCTGGAGGTGGGGGTGGTAGAGGGGTAGAAAGGGCCTCTGGGGTTTATCTGTGGAACATTCGAGGGAGGCAGGCAGAGTTTGATGGGCGAAGCACACTTTAGTGTACGGTGAAGGCAGTATGACTAATGTGTGGAATGGGACATTTACATAGAAGAGGCAGGCTGTGCTTGCAGCCTCCCAGAGGTATGTATGGCTGGCCCAGCGCTGTGTCTGCTGCCTGTCCTCGGGGCTCCCTCTATCACTTCATTTCCATGCTCCATTTTAGATCAAGGCTTCTCTAATATTTCCACATTATCCAAGGAGGCAATCTAAGATTGGAATTTGATCCACTTTGAAGGGGTGTGTCATCACACATTTTCTTCTGTGGTTTTTAAGAGTTTTTTTGTACCTGTGGCGAGACTTAGTTTGGTAATTGTTCCTGCATGTAAACACTCAAATTATTATAATGAAATGAAAGTCATTGCAACGTAGGATTAATTTACTTTCACTTCTCACATGAATCTACGATGACACATCCCTGCACTGATGTTTCTGTTTCTCCTCACTCCTCATTTTCACCTGTGACAAATTTCACACACAAAACAAAATGATTAGGTTAGCACCAGGAGACAATCACATTGCATCGGAAATTGTAAATTACGCAGCACAACAGTAGGTATTTATACACATATTGTGACTACTATAACTCATTCTGCGGGAAGTAATTATTACTGACAAACCTTCTCAGCTTGAACATTATTAGTGCGCATTAACTAGCACTCCCCTTTGTAATTGTACATGGCAAAAGCAGCAGGTTGGAGGGTAAATTAGTGGAGGGCAGAGCCGAAGGGAGAGAAAGAAAAGATTGGAAAGTTAATCTTGAGCAGAAGATGGAGAACCAGAGGGCGCGGAAAACAAGAGGAAAGAGCACTGGGGGAACAATGTGAATATGATAAACAACAACATGAACGAAACCGCTTGTTTTGCAGGCCGTCTCCCTTTGGACCCGTTTTCTAGTCTATACCATATTGCTGTTGTTTTAATTAGGTGTGCGAGGGGTGTTCGCGTTTCCGTGTACTGTATAGACTACACCTGTATTCATCAAAGACTTTTTGTCAGCTGAGACAGATCCGGAGAGCAATGCAATGCATCTCGCTAACACCCAGCCAGGCCTGATGCCCGCTATCCTGACATCCTACTTTTGATTCTCCCTTTTGTTTGCTTTACGCCCTCTAAGTGTTAAAGATAAAGGATTATTTCGCAGACAGGAAAGAAACTGCTTTCGGAAAAAAATAAAACAGGTAGTTTTTTTCTTCATGTATTAGGATTTACCAATACATGTCATGTAAATGAGGTTGGTGCAATTTTAGTTGTCCCTGGGGCTTGGATTGTGTTAAGAAAAAAACTACATGTAAGAGAAAGACAGGGATAATATTCTTCCAGGCGGTTTAGAAGCGAGTCAACTGCGACCGTGGACCAAAGAGATTAGCACCTTCCGTCTGCTTTTCTCCTCATATCTTTTACTGTGTGTTACTTTTACCAGTGTGGATTACTTTTTAATTAGTGTTTCAAAAAGTTATACATAATAAAGTATCCCAGCATCTATTGCAACCCCTAGGAGATAAAAAAAAGGAATAAGACCTTATGATAAATCAGTGGAGACAGTGGGTTTTCCCACATTGGGTTCCCTGGGCTTTGCCAATGAGTGATTTTTAACGTACGAGTCAGTTGAGCAGCAACCTGATTAATTGATTCTATTCAACCACAATTTATACAACGTGGTCCCGTGAGGACAATTCACTTCTCTGCTTTTGGTGGGTGCCTTGTGTTATACAATATATTGATAAAAGGCTGAGAAAAACCAGCTTTACATACAAGCTAAGAAGAAAAGATATAAAAGGTAATCTTAAAAGCACACAGAGTGAACCACTGTAGCTACAGGAAAGATGGCTTTCTAGATAAGTTTCATAAGTTTGTACTTAAGAGTGCTTGACTATAAAGAACTTTTATATTTATAAACATAATTGTGCATGGCAAATGTTCTGAAAAATCACAAGTTCTCATTGAGGTTCCTTTCATCATCCTTCTTATTTCATCAAACTTGTGATGTGTCTAGCTCCTGATTTCATCACTACCTCTGGGTTTGTAGGCGCACAAAGCAGGGGGCAGAATGCTGTCTTGCTGTGCAATAAGAAATCTTAATACTGTCCAGATGGTGGAGGTGAGGATTGACATCCAGGAGAACTCCCAGGCCCAAATGGCACTACTGTGAACATAACAGAGTCATTCAGGTTTCTAGGGAACCACCATCTGCAACACCATTAAATAGGTTGCAAACATCTCTGATGTGATTAACAAGAACCAGCACAGGATGTTTTTTCCTTTAGCTGCTTTGGCTAACATGCCACTACTGAGCATGAACTACATAACTACCTACCTCTTCTTGACAATGGAGGATGTCATTAGAGTTGTTGAGAGGTTTCAGCACTGCTGCCTGCTCATTCCCGCACAGAACTGTAGGGTGTTAGTGCAAAAGGGCAAAGAAAAGATGACTACTGCTGGCCCTTTCTGGCCAGACAAGCATTTATTTGAGATCTTACCCTCCCGGAAGACAGTACTGGTGCACGAGTGCAGCACCAGCTGCCACAACACTTTCTTCCCAAAGGCAATCACCATCCTCAATCTGCCCTTCTGAATCTGGAAGTCCCCACCCCCACCCATGTCACACCAAAGTCTGCTCAGAAAACCCACACGTTTGCACCAGTCTAGTTGAATTGCACAAGTTAAACATTAGCTGATCAAACTGGAATCTACAGCATTCCTGCTATCTATCTGCCTTGAAAAAATCAAAGGGATCTATCAACATTTAGGGAGAAATGTTGTGATGAAAATTTTCACATTTACATTGGTACTGATTGGTACATAGATACAGTACTAATCAGTTATGGCTCAGTCACTGTAGAGTACTGGTGGGACAGGTGGGACAGACAGGTTGCCTGGTGGGTGGCAACCTGTCTCAAAACTCTCTACTCCTGTCTCAAACAGACTGGCAACTGTATGGAAATAATAGCAGTCTTATTTATAAATGGAGACTGACAACAGGTTGTAATCAATGTGAATCAGACTGTGCATGTAAGAACTATTTGCTGTCAACAGGTTTTATTCCTATATAAAACCTGAAAATGCAAAGGTTCCTGAAAGCCTGTGTCATTCCGGCATTAAATCGCAATCCCTCAGCAACTGTACCACTATTTGTGGAGGAATCGCTGCTTCAGATCTGTAAAGTTCTGGCTGGACTCTGAGTACGTGGTCCGCAACAGAATTGAACAGATCTTCCATTTTTGAAGGATTGATTTGTTTTTAATAACAGTTAATTGCTGTATTATCATAAATTAAATTACCAAGTTGAAGCCATTCAGTCCCAAACTGATAGTCACTTTATCACCATCTTGGCACACCAAAGTCACTTTGAAGAAAGCAACTCAATGCCACTGGTCACAGACCTGGTCGCCATGTTGAAAGCAACCATGTCAGAGGGAAGGAGACTGTTTATTGCACACAGTCGCAATAATTCTGGTCATGCTGTGTTCTCCAATCACTGTTTTGCTGAGTGTGACTGTAGCACAAGTTTAGCCAAGCATAAGGGCAGGGTTAGTGATTCTGTTCAGCACCACCTCTCTTCTATGCTGTTTGATAGGGCAGCCTCACAGTGACAGCAACACTGACTCCCGTGGTTTCTAGTGTTTGTGTTAAGCTAAGCTGTTTGGTGGGCGGCCGTAGCGCCATGTTTATGATGTGACACCAGTCTTCTCATTTCGCTTCACGGATAAAAATGATTACTTCCCAAACTGCTGAATATAACAAGACTACTAAAATTAAACAGTAAAGTTATTGCATAGATATGTAAAAATAAATACGTTTGAACGAAGCACGAAGAATCATACTCAAAGATTTTAATATATTACAAAAAATGCCAAGCTTTTGTGTTTTCACATGGTAAAACTGCTACATAAAGAAAACACAATTCCTCCCAGGAAGAAAAGGAAAAGTTGGAATGCCAGTCTAGCATTTAAGATGAGTCACAGTTAAATCAATATAGGATTTCTAAACGGAAAAGTGTATAGAAGTTGTTTCACAAAAACCCATCAGTCTTAGTTATGCGGAACTGGCTTGTAATGCACAACTCCAATTAACCAGGTCAAATTCCCCATAAAACCATCCTGCTTGCGCAAAGTGATTAATGACAATTTTGATGAGAGCTGAAATTTAAAAAGAAAAGAACAGGAGATTTTTTTCCATCAAAGGGGTCATGAGAAAAAGTGGCCACATCCTCTTGTTTGCTTGCATTCCCAGGGTGGATATCTTTCTTCCATCTCAGTCCGCTCCCTCTTTCATGCCTCTTCTTCTCAGTCACAAGCTTTCTTCTTAGCAATGCAATGTTGCACAGCATGAAGCACGCAGCAACAGTTAGTTTAGTACGGTGGGAGGGGGAGCGGGAGGATATAAACACCGCAGTTAAAGAAGCAAATTCTGGCTTTGAAAGCCACACAGATGGAGTCATTTGATTATTATAACCCTGCCTATTTTTTTGTACTGTAGAACACACACACATTAATTTTAATCAAAAGCTTTTGACAGTTCATTTCATATGCCGGTCTGCTTGTCTTGATTCCCTAAAATTTTATGAAATTAGCATGTTGTCTTACAGTGCTTGTTTATGCTGAGTGTCACATCCTGCAGGAGTATAATAAAGATTTATATTGTGTCAGTGATTCATTTTGGGCGTTCTTTTAGTTGAGATCTGACAGCATAAAATACCAGCTGACTCTGAGAGAAGTACCCTTTAACATGTCACTGGCAATGAGATGAGAAGCTGCAGGAAGTAACCTCTTACAAATGTTGCATTTACACTCTGAGTGGCTTAAAGAACGTGGGCTGTCGAGGCGTGCGAATGGGTGACACGCGGGGCGATTCTGGGCAGGGAGGGAATGGGGAGCGTGGGTGAAGCCTCCTTGACCCCGAGTAGCGCAGTGGGTGTGGATGGGTGGGGGTGATGGTGGCCTTTCTGGGGCGCTAAGTGCTCTGCTTGTCCAGCCCTGGCAGGTGAACTGGCAGGGGCTTCACCCTGAGGTTGGAGGGCTCAGCACTGAACAGTGGCTCTGGATAGGGGGTTCTGGGATACATCCTGACTGAGAATGCATGTGTGTGTATGTGTTTGTAAGTGAGTGTGTTTATTTGGTTGTACAAGTTCATATACATAAGAGCACATGCTCATATGGGCGTAGCTTGTGTGTACGGCTGTGCATCTTGGTGTTTAGCCCCTAAATGATGAACACGCTGCTTGTACCAGTTGGCAGATGGGGACCCCCAGCCCTTTCTAAGAGTAGGGTAACATGCTGACGAGTGTTTCCAAAGAGGCTCGACAGGCTCTACACGGTTGCATGTTTGGGGCCCTCTAACCTCTCTGTCGTATCTGAGGGGCCCTACCAAGCTTCCGTGGTGGCTTTTTTCCAGTCAAAAGGGCGTATCGTCTCTGCCCTCGGGACCCCGCTTCTCTACCTGGCATGAAGGGTGACAAAGAGGGCAGCAGAAGTCACCGGATACGAGGGTTCGCGTGGACAGGACAGAAAGGAGTAACACGCCAAGCTACATTGCCCCGCTTCCCAAGCTGACATGATAAGAGCTGTTCCCGAGAGCCACTTTGACCTGTTTTGCCTTTATGAAAAGGAGATAATCCTTGCCTACTGAAAATGCGTTTGATGGCGAAGTGTGTAACACCTCCTGCGCCACATTCACAAGTGAATCCTGTCATTGTGGAGCAACATGTGAGCAATTCCTGCCCGCTTTGATTTCCTCTTTTGTGTGTACATTTATTTATTTTTTTGCCCGTTGTTGTTGCTCAAAGTCGCACACTTGTATGCATCCACCTCACCATAAACACATGTATGACAAGTTTATAATTGTAGCTCCAAATCAGCGTGTTGGTGTGTGCGCGTGTGCCACATGGAGGCAGAGGAGGCCATAATTGGCATTCCTACCTCTGTGTGCCAGCCGGCTCTCTCTCCTCTCGTCAGAGTGAGAGTTGACAAAGAGAGCGCCAAGCGTTTCCAATCCCACATCCCTCACTTTTTTTTTTTCTCTTCGCGGCCTGTGACGAGAAGAAGGCGAGATCTGCGTGTGTGTGTGTGTGTTGGTGATTGTGTGTGTATGTGCGTGTGTGTTTTGGATTAGTGTCTTGCTGCACAATAAATCTTTGTTAAACAAATGCAAAGCAGATGGCACCGTGGTGTCTCCACCGTGAGGAGAGAAAGAAAGAGAGAAGGAGAGAGAGAAAAGGAGAAAGAAAGAGGAGCAAGAAAAAAAAAACCCTGCACGCCTACTCCTTATTCTCATCCTCCACAGACACACTGATCATGCACATTACACAGACGGTGACTGTGTCGAGCTGCAAAACACTTAATCCTGGAGTGGAAGCTAAAGGTGGCGTCTGAATCGCTGACGGACACCCAAACACATTCTGTTCATGAGAGAGAACATTTTGTTTATCAAAAGGCACTGTCAAGCGTGCCTGTTGATACTAATGATAGAGCAGACATTTTTTTTCTTCTTCTTCTTTTTTGCCCCAACGCACACGAGGAAGACGTGACCGGGCCACGCGCCGCATTAAAGCAAGGTTAGGGGAGGTAGAGGACTCTGTTATGTCTCTACCTTTTCATGTAGAAGTGGCCTTTTCTGCATGAGGCCGGCCACGCTCGGCCCCGGCTGTCGCTGATAGTTATGGATCCTTTCAAGAGCTCCCGTGTTCCCTGACACAAAAGAACGAGCAGGCCCCTGGGCGATATTGCGCAAAGGAGCCGCGTTTACAAGATGGCCACAGACGGTCGCGCGGTGAGACTGATTTGCTCGTCACGAAGGAACGCCGAGGATTCCCGGTGACCATTGTCCAGATCAGGCATATCTCACAGACTGCGGGAGGGCCGCTGTTGGATTCAGGGCATATGCGAAAAAAATCCTCCTGTTTATACTTCTCGATGAGTTATTTATTTTTGCTCATTATAATATTCAACCTGACATCGTGTCCAGTCGGCCCTGTGTAACCTCTGTGAGGAATCATGGGACACACATTTAAAAATAAGAATAACAAAGAGCGCGGTCATAATTATGATGATAGGTGACAGTGTTACTGAGCCAAGCATCATTGCAAATGACAGCAGCCTGTGTGTTTATATTTGCGTGCGGCCGCATCATACTGCACAAAGCGGAAATGTGCTCCCTCGAATCACCACAAGTATTGCTCACAGATATGAGACTGGGGCTGATTTGAACTGTTCTGCTTCGCACAGCCGTAGTATTTTACCTGTGCTCACCGTGGGTCGTGATTAATGAACTTATAAAGCTGCATACGCTTGAGACTTATTTAAATACATTCGCAAAGTAGCCAGTCTAACAGAAAGAACCATTACCCATGCTGATGAGCCTAACATCAAGGTGCTGTTCTCTTCCCCTCAAAAAGCCGAGACTCATCCTTGGCATATATTTTTAGACTCCGTGTCTGACTGCGAGGCCAGATTGAACCACGTTTTTCAGCACTGCAATCTTTACTCCTTTCATCTTGCCTGGAAATGGAGGGAAAGCATCACTTAACATTGCAGCTTACCACACAATTACCTGAGTACCTGTTCTCACTGCAATTACAAGCCCAAGACAAATAATTAGTCTGACAAATGACTGCTGGGCACATCGCCCTTGTTGTGGTTGAGCCGTGTAATTTGGAGACCCAGCTCGAAATGCTGGCACTGTGGCGGTAATTAGCGATAGGCGATGTAACTTTACACCCACAGAGAGTGTATGTGCACAAACGTGTATGTTTGTACGTGCCACTGTGAGTTCACGTGTCACCGCAGCCTGGGTTGCAATCATAAGCTTCAGAACCTGGAGCCTGGGTTGCGGGAATCTCTGCGTGTCGGCCCTGATCTCCCAGTCAGCGACACAGACAGCAGCAGCCCACCTGCCAGCCTGTCACATCTCCCCAGCGAGGGGCTGACACCATATTGTCAATGCCGCAGATTGAACGGCGATCTCTTTTACAATCCCCCCCTACCCCTACCCTCCTTCCCTCCCCTCTTCACTTCATCTGCCATCATCTGTGGTCTGTCTGCACGTCGCCGTGTGTGTTTCTGCTCCTTCCTACCTTCCTTCCTTCATTCACTCAGTCCCGGTTGTCACAGCTGACAGAGGCTTGTCAAATGTTCCCGCAGCTGCAGGTTCATCCATCATTAAGCGGCTGAGGAGAATTGAAATAATCTCTATCAGAGCCCTCGGGTAGTGCTGGCGTCTTTGGAGATGCCGGGTCTGTAGACTGCAAGGCCTTGCTTGTAGGAGGCATCATTACTTCCACATCTGTCAGATTTGAGTAAAAGGTTACATGGTTAGGGGAAAAAAGAAGAGTCGCGCAGGCAAATTCAGGATGATAGAGCAAAGTCATAAAAGTAATTTGAACTGTCTGCGGCGATACATCAAGTCTTGCTTTCTTTGCCGCTGAAAAGACAGCCATGTCTTCACTGGGTATGCATGCACATCCGCATATGGCTCAGCCCTTTTATTATAAATATGCAAAAACAAACAGCCCCCCCCCCCACACGGCACACACATATGCACACACACACGCGCTCATGTTTTTGAGTTCCCGTGGGGGCTCTTTAAGAACATTGGTTCTCAGAAGTAAATGGATCGCAGGTGTTTTCTTCCACATAAGGGAGGATTTTACAGGAACAGGGACCTGACCTCTCTATGGGGATTAAGTGCAGGTAAATCCAGGGTGTGTTCCCTGCCTGGTCACGGCAGCCTGGGAGGCCATGTCTGACTCCCCTTAGTGAGTCACAGAGGCCCTGGAGCCCCGAGCGCACACCAGGCGGGCAGACCTCCTCCCCGGATGGCAGCACACAACTGCACAGTAACCGCTCATACACGCTCGCAGACTGCAGCACAGGTGTGGAGCCAAGCAAAACAAAAATATTCCTAATTAGGTTATTTTTTAATCTATGGAGGCACGAAGCCTAATTACTACAAGGTGTAAATACAGACGTTTCCATATTTACCACTCGTGAAATAACTGAATACGAATTAGAAACAAAAGGGGAGGATCAGGGAAATGTTAAACACAACACAGAAGAGAAAAAAAAACAACAACAAACCCTCCAATGAGAATTAACAAACAAAGCCCTCCGTTATTCTTATCATGCTATCTGATCAATCTATTTTTGTTCCTCAACAGCTCTAATCTCTCTCCCACTCCCTCCCGTGTTGCGCCGAGAAACATTTTTTGCACTTCAGAGATAAAATCACAGTCTTCTCATCCACTCCTCTTCTTTTGTCTCCATTTCACACAACAAAGAGATAACACACCCACGTGTGACAAGTCCACCCACATCCATCAAACTTCGCTCAAATCTGCCAGCAATAGAAAACAAAAGGATGACTCTTTCATCAGAGAATGGGCCAGAGAGCATCGATCACTCGCAGAGTGCTTAAGCAGTGAGCGAGCGAGCGGTGTGGAATGGAAACATGTAGGCTCCGTATGGATCTATGGATTAGGCCACTTATTTGCACCACTTGTAGCAGTTGTTTTGCATTACACAAAGAATTTTACCGTTGTGTAAGATATGTGCTGTCTTTCGCTGGGTTCCCCATCCTCATTTATAAGATAAATTAAAATTCTCTCTTCAAAAAAAACACTTCAATCAAACGTGGCCTGTGTCCACTTCTGTGATGTCGTTTCACTGAGATTTTTTTCTTTTTGTGGATAAATTTCTTTTTCTGCTTTTGTTTTCATATTTGGAGTTCTTCCTATCATCTGATCCACCACAGCTGCTGCTGAACTTCTTTTATTTGTGTTCTTTGATAGCACACCGCAGCAAATGTAAAACAGAACCCCCCCCCCGTGCACTTGAGAGAACTTTTCCAGGGTAAAGCTTTAGTGACAGGAGACATTTATCATGGCAAACGTAGATGCTTTCACGAACTGGATATGGAACGATTCATTAGTTGACAGCAGAGCTGACGTATTTGTCTTGAAAATGTAGCTGATTACAGCTGATTGCCAATTATAGTATATTCACTGGCTCTGGTTTCTTCTAGAGAAATAGCCCTTGTGCACACTTTTGACAGTCTGTATCATGGAGAAGGACAAATGCACTGATTTTTTATTTAACAGCAAAGTTTTAATCAATAACCTGCATTTATCTATGGATTTAAACAGTGCAGACTAGAGAAACAGCATATGTGTTACTTTTTATGATTTATGATTTTATTTGTTTTGTTTGAGTTATTTCCTGTTTTATTTTGGAATACCTGGCTCTCATGCATCCTAGTATGTTTTATTCCATCCTTTGTTCTCTTCCTTCCAGTTTTCTGCACTGTTAAAAGTTAGCTAATTACCATTTGTAAGTTATATAGACTTCTGTACATCACTCCAACCGTGCCAGAGAGTATGGAAGCCTGTTTCCGCCACTAAATAAAAACAAAAAAGATAGTATCCATAACTCGAAATTTTGAGTTATTAACTCGAAATTTTGAGTTACTTTTCTCAAAATTTCGAGTTAGCTCTGCCAATCAAAAATATACGTGAATGAGGTCGCTTTCTTGTTACCTGGAAGCATATGGCGCTTTCGCGAGTACGTTTGCTGATAGTAACACCATGTGAATCAGCTAATAACACAGGGTTTCATCATTTGTGAAGCCAGGCTGAAAACACTCAGCAATCTGTGCATTCACAACCGGATGTAATACCGGTAGCTTAGCTGTAGCATTTGTAGCTGAGGGCTTCAGCTTCCGGGTAACAAGGAAATGATGTCATTCACGTAGATTACTGACTGGCAGCGCTAACTCGAAATTTTGAGTTACTTTTCTCAAAATTTTGAGTTAATAAATCAAAATTTCAAGTTAATATTTTGAGAAAGTAACTCGAAATTTTGAGAAAATAACTCGGAATTTTGAGTTATGGATCCTTTTTTTTTTTTTAGTGGCGGAAACGGGCTTCCATAAGAGTGTGTCTGAACTCATTGAAACATTTTCCACTGATGTTTGTCAGTGATTTCCAGTGCGAACCCTTTGTGTAACTTTATCTATGTTGGTCTTTAAAATGAAAGTTTAAAAGCTGTGAAAATGTTTTGTTTAACTCACCATTCACACCGACCACTTAGCTTAGCTGGACAAATCTGGTGCATTACTTTTTTCCATAGATCTGACCAATCAGAGCACTGCATTTGGCAACAAGCGCATTCGTAGCTTAAATCGCAGAGCGGTACTGAATATATGTACTGTTTGCCATACATTAATAACCCGTGTATGACCTCAGGCTAGAAAGTTAAACTGGATTTTTACTCCTTTGCTCTTTAGCATTTGTGTTTCCTGCTCATTTCCCAGCAATCTTGGATAATTGTTGGCTGATGGTCTTTTCTTAGTGCCTAGCCTCAGCTGAAAAGTATGAAAGCTGTCAAACTCACATCTTAACCTTGGCTCGACATATTTCTTTAAAGTCGGCATAGACGTCCTTGGTAGACTTTCTAATAGAAGAAAGTGTTTGTTTGATAGAAAGAAAGGTTTTTGACAGTCTTTTCATTGATTAGGAAAAAAAGAAATAAAAAAATTAAAAGAACTTTGAAAGAAAAAGATAAAGAATAAGTGTGAGTCAAACTGATGACTCGAGTCTGTGTTTCAGCCAAAATCAACTGCTCACGTCACAGGGTGCTAAGAGGTGATCGCTGTGAGAATCTACACAGATTAAGTCACAAAGTAACAAATAAAATTGAATTTGTTTTTAAAGAAATGTAAAGGGCTTAAAAGTGTTGCCTAAAACAAGGCAATACTACTGTGTACATTGACTATATATTGTGTGTTCACAACCATTTAGTGACCAAAGAAGGTGAAATTCATAGTAGCACGATTTTGTCTGTTTTTAAGTCTACAGAGGAGCTTCCACATGCATTGCTCAAAGGCTGATGTGCTGATTCATTGGCTGAAACAGTGAAGGGAGTTCACCAGAACTGGTTAAAGCACGGAAAAGCATAAAAGATCAAAACATATGACATAAAAAGTACAAAAAGTACCAAAAAATAAACAATAGGAGTACAAAAAGAATACACAAATACATAAAATGTTTGAATCAAAAATTAATACTGTGCCAATGGGTAAAAAGTGCTGTATAAGTAACAAAAACGTTTTGAGAATGATAGGATGGCTTTCTACTAAGAGAAGCTTCTGTTGTAGATGTGATGCTTCAGTGATGAATCACTGTAGGACAACCCTGGGTGCGGAAATCTACTGACTAATATCTTCAAACCTACACAAATCAAACCAAACCTTTCTGCATGGATAGATAGCAACAGAGAAAATAGCTTTGCAATTTGGACGAACTGACCCTTTAATATCAGCTAAAAGCCAGAAATGTTATAAAGCACGCAGAGGCAAACGGGCTGTAAAACATGACACGTTTTTGATTTCTCCCCCAAAAAATAATTGTACTTTGAGGACAGTAAACCAAAGACATTAACACCACGACAGATGAGCTACTGGCAATGTGATCCAACAGAAGAGAAGAAGGAAAAAGGTCAAGGTAAACTGGACCAGAGATTTAAAATGTTCATCACAATCACAGCTTGCCATCAGCTATTAAGCGTCCGGTAGCGGACAGCCACACAAATCCAGGCCTGACTGCCTCTCACAAAACCTCCTTATCTCACCTGTCCACCTGTCCCGCTCACTCGTCCATCTTCTGCCCGCCGCCCGCCGTGATTGCATCTTTAGTGTTACTACCCAAGCGACAGCTCTGCTGCAAAAGCAACATAAAGTCAGCCATTAAAAAAAAGTGTATTTATTATTTCTGAGACACAAGGAGACAGCAGAGAGGATTGCCTCTTCCTGTGGCCGTGCAGGGGTACAGTGATGGAAATGATGGTGAAATCAGCATTAGCAGACTGGAGAAAGGAAGCAGCATCTGTCATGACAATCCATTTCCATTTTGAGTGATGAGATTAAAAGAAGAAAAAATGTATAGAAATTGATGCACGTTTTTGAATGAATCTATCCTCAAGGTCTCTGTCACAGTCTGGCAGAGGCAGACTATAGGGAGTGAAGAAGTTGGACCCAAGTGCGTACACGCAAAATAACAAGACTTAATATTAACTGAAAACAAGCCGTTTATTGAGGCTGATCTTAGCAAAGAAAAATTAAAGCAAAGACAAAACTAAATCATAACCTAAACTGGGTGAGCTAACAAAACCCTGGAACATGAACATAGACATAAAAACCTGGCATGAATGCATAATCTTGGAGACAAGGTAGGATAGCAGACGCTCGGACAAGGCATGAATGAACACACAGACTAAGGCTACGTCCACACGTACACGGGTATTTTTGAAAACGGAGATTTTCCGTTTTCGTTTTAAAAAATAATTCCGTCCACACGTAAACGCAGAAATGAAGGAAAACGCTGCTAGGAACATGCCAAAGCAACTGGTGGCGATATATTCCTAACCGTGTAGAAATGTTGGCCAATCAGAAGTCTAGAAGCATCGGCGGGAAATAGTAAACAAAGATGGGGCATAGAAGCAGAACAGAGTCGTATGTGTGGAGGGACAGTAACTGTGTGTATATGTAAGCATTTAAACACTGCAGAGACTACAAGTAACAGTAACAGTGTTGTAGAAATTCATTTCACCAAAACAATAACGTGGCGCACAGTGTGACATCAAAAAAGGCGCACACCTTTGACGCTGCATTTTCTCCGTTTTTCTCGTCCACACGTGAATGCAAAAACGAAGTTTTCGAAAATATCCACCCTGGCAGGCGTTTTTAGAAATCTCCGTTTTCAGTGACCGAAAACGCCGTTTACGTGTGGACGAAAGGTGCAAACGCATAGAAAAATCTGCGTTTTCAAAAATACCCGGGTACGTGTGGACGTAGCCTAAAAGCACACAGGAGGTGATCAGGGGAAGTGGAAACACATGGGGAAAACAGCTGACACAAATGAACATAATGACATCACAGTAGAAGAGTAAAACTATACACAATGAACACAGGAACACATGACCTCTTCAAAATAAAACAGGAAACATAATAAGACAGTCATGACAACATGAACTTGACAACAAATGACGTGCAGACATGAAACACATAGGACAGGGGAGACTTAATACAGGGGTAGAAAACACAAAGGGAAACTAACAAACAAAGAACTATAATGACAACCTAGGCATGATAGAATGAACTTAGGAAACCTAAAGGACATAAACTAAAACTCAAAACGCTGATCGTGACAGTCTCTGAAGAGATGACATATTATTAGACGGTATGCTGGATTATGATTTTAACAAATTAAGTTTTTTGTGTTACTTTCACTGCTGAGGGCTGATTTACAGCAAGTTTACATTGTCTTTACATTTTTGGCTATACATAATAATTTCTACATGCAGTATCAACTATTTATGTTAATCTCTTGTGTTTTCAATAATTACCCAATAAGGAATTTCCTTTTATAATGCAGGGCTTCTTGGACAGAACAATAGTTCATTGCACTTAAGCCCTGCAAAGTGCCCCCCCACCCTCTTGCTAAAATAGACTGTATATGTGTTGTCTTGTTTGGTGCCGGGGGGCATAAAGGGCTTTAAAGTCAACGGGTGTCGTGCTACTTCCACCAGGCAGCCACATGTCTCTGAAGCCAGCATGCGTCACACATATTGACGGAGGAAGTTCCACGTGTTTCTGCAGACAGCCCTGTCTGCCTGTTCTCATACTTCGCTCTGCTGAGATCTATCCCTACAGAACGAGGTCAAGCCTGCATAATGACCCTAACGAGTCAAGATTTGCGGGATTAGATTATTTCGAACAGTTTGCAGAACTACCGTTTTGACAACAAATATCCCCGAGCCAGAGAGTGATGGTCGTTCCCTGGCTGCTTCTGACATCGTAAAAACAATGTGTTGATTTGGATTTCACGTTCAAGCGCTCGTCGCGTCCGCACGGCTTATGCGGAGAGATATGTCATTCCGGGGGTTAGGCTAATTTCAGCCAGGCCAATTTAGATGATGTCAGTGGGTGCAGGAGAAAATGGAGCTGACCTCTCATGCCCCGCGCTGCTACACTGCGTTAGACTTTCCGTTCACCGAATTTGGTAAATCTGCCGCATTTATTTCCCCCCAGTGTCCACTTCATTACAGAGCGTCTCAGATATCGGGTGCACCATTCCATGACAGATCGCCAGCCTCCACCAGCAGAGCAACGCCGCCCCGCTCTTGTAATGCAAAAAGATAGGAGGCAACGTGAGCGTTCGGTTCAAAAATAAAACACATCGCTTCCACTGTCAGTCTCCTCTTCAGGAAACATTTGGCGGAAAACGCTGTCCTAATCTGCCTTGTCTTTGGCTGTAATTATCAACCCTATACTATAACCAGGCCTCTGCCGCTCTCTTCTTACATTGTGTCTCTTTTGTGTTTCGCTTTTCTCATCTGTTTTTTTGTTCCCCTTTCTGTCTTTTGATTCCAGCGGATTGAAGAAGAACAGGCCTGATTGTCTCGCCTGAGGTAAGATTTCATAGGTTTACATATCAAAGTCTATAAATAGATAAGAGCTTTTGAAAGGGAAAGTGAGCAGAGAGAGGAAAGTGTGTGTATGTGTGTGTGTGTGCATGCTGATTTGTGCCTGCGAGTTTGTTTGTATGTCTGTATGTGAATGCACGTGTGTGTGTGTGTGTGTAAAGACAGAGAGGCTTTCCCACTTGCATACACAGCGAAAAGAGCCTCCACCAAAACAAAAGGGATTATGGCATTTCAAGGGTGTTGTGTTTGCTGTGTTTATTCACATAGCTCATGGGGCTGCGCAGGACCAGCAATGAATGTCAATGTCAGAGAGCGAAAGCGCTGCAACATAAGATAAATATGATGAACAATAAACACAGATTAAGGCTGAATATGCCACGCTACATCACGCGCAGATCCCAAGTCTCATGACATCAAGTAACCCTTGAAAGTGTTGACATGATCACGTTAAATTAAAAAACGATGATGGCTGCTCGCCTCGAGTGCCGCGTTCCTATGGATAGTTCGGGAAAATTCAGGTGTCGCACCTGCTTAGTCTAGCCCTGGAAGTGGTAGGTATAACAGGGGGCGGGCCGTATTAGCAGTGATCATAATGCTTCGAGGATGGTGAAGATGAATGCATCAAGTGCATCAAGTTGATGGAGCTGCTTCGTATGAAGTTAATTAGGCTGGGGTGCGCATTCTGCAGCAGGTGCAGTCTGTATTGCAGGTGCAGCAATGCTGGCTATTAATGCACGGGAAGTACAATATCTGCGTAATCAAAGTGATGCCTCAGCAAACACACCCTTACCTATACATTTTCCCGTAGTAGAGAGAGAGAGAGAAAGAAAAGTTGGATAGCAGGGATAGCAGCGTTTGAAAGATAAAGCCTAATGTGCACAATATTGCAGCGTGTTAGTTAACAACTGTAGCCTTAAGTTTAAGTTAACCGATTGCTTTTCCATTCCCCCGCCTTTTTTTTTTGTATTTCCACATCTAATTACACTTTCATTCATCAATGTTGATTAATAGGTCCTGTGGCACGCCTGCCTCATTTTACTCTCAATTAAGCTGGTTGATGCATGTTCTCATCAAGCAAGATGCATTGGCCTGGTTTACTTGAGGCGCTATTAGTGGACACTGTAATTAGTATCCCAGCACATAGAACTTCCCCCACCTCCTGAGCCCCTCTCCCCAAGCTGCCATCTCTGGCCTCTTTTAATGCCTTCCAAATAATGAAGATAACAGAATAGATGAGGGACGAGCAGTCCGGCTCACGTTAATCATCTTCCTCGCTGCAGTTTTTGCCCCCCTCCCCTCTCTCTCCCCTTCTTTTTTAGTGGGAGAATTATGGCTTGTAAAATCACCAAACTCCCGATGTCTTGACAGACCTCTTTTGTGTGCCAACCACTCCAGCTCCTCCCCGCATTTTCCTTATCAGTGGGGAGATGTATGTCTTTATCACATTTCACACTCAAAAGGGAACAGCAAGCTTGATATATTTGCCAGTTACTAAATGTGGGGCTTTATCGGAAATATCAGTCTAAGTTGTGCACATTAGCCCACATGCTCTTTGAGAAGCCACTTTAAAAGAAGGCTGATTACACGCTTGTTGCGGTCGTGATACCAGCTTCAGTGCCGGAGCCCCCTTTTTCTCGCTCAGCCAGCTTTCCCAGAGCGCTCTTCTGCCTCTGATTCCCCGCACTTCAAGGGATCTCTCTGAGGAGGGCTCTGGGGGCCTCAGCAAAGAGCCTGGCTGGGCAGATGGAGACTAAAGGATGGGTGAAGATGGAGAGAGATGGAGAGAGAGGCAGCAGGAGTAATAAAGCCAAGAGAGATGGAAAAAGAAAGTCACACGGCAGCAGTGTGGCCGCTCTTTGTGCTTCACATGCTGTAGCGGTGGCCATGTCTCGTCCCCGTGTCTGTGCGGACGGCTCCCATGGGCCCCTGTACCGAGCTTGTAAGTGCTAATTGGGCCTGTTAGGGTCAGCAATTAGTCGGCTGCTATTGAAGGATCGTGACAGCCAGGCCTTACAGAGGCCCGTCATTCTTTTAGGGCAGAAAGAACCAGAGCAAAACAGACTGTAACATGGACAAAAGCTGATGCCGAGACGACTAGCAGACAAGCAGCAGAGGGAGATGAACCAACAGGATATCCCACAATGCAATGTGTACTTTGGGTTAGGGGGATCGTATGAGGCAAGAGCCATCTTCAGTCAGAAGTGGAAGGACTGATGCAACTCTCTCCACCAAGAAATAATGCATCAACTAGCACTTTTCCCTTCCTGTATCAAATGAAGAGAGTTTGGAGTTGAAATTCTGTGTGAGTGCGATGTGGCGCAGTTTGACTTGCTATTCGTGCTGTCTTTGTGTTGCAGTTGCTCAGCCGCTCTCGTAGTTCTCATAATTTGCTTTCCTAAGTGTCGTAGCAGAGGGAGTTATTCAAGGACGAGGTTCTGCAAAGGTTAAAAATGTAAACATCTAAATGAAAGAAGCGATTCTCTTTTTAGTGAGAGTTCGGCAAAAGACACCAAAGACGGGAAAATGTTTCTTGACTCTCAACGGTGAGAAAGAATAAAGGGAAAAATACACTTGAGCACCTGTAAGTACCAGCAAGCGGCTCTCAGATGTCAGCGACAGGCGGTAAACTGTCCAACAGTCGGTCCAGCCATGCAGACCTGACGAAGCTCCCTAATGAATAAGACAGGGGGTCATTAGCAGATTTGGCCTCTAACTACCACAGCTGTCTCTTATTGTCGGGCCTTCCGGTTTGTGTGGGCGTGTTTGAGATTTAGGGAGGGAGCATCTGCTGCATGCTCAGCAGCCTCGCGGCAAAACTGAGAAGTCATAGATGCTTCGTTTTCTTTGTCTTCTTTACAGATAAATTAGAAAACGAGTTGTCGAGATTTCTTTGTTTTCCAGCTGGATTATTTTCAGCTGTAGGCCTCGAATACATGAGAAATGTCAGGTTAAGAAATACAAATGTGGGATAATATGGAACAGATGTCATTTAGATAAAGCGAATAAACAAAAGCATTAAAAGCCGTATTATGCAGACATTAGCCAAACAGAACATCAAGCAAAAGATATAAGGGAAAATGTTAACATGGTTAACCTCTTTTTTTAAATATCTTATTATCTCGCACAATAATACAGCACAGCAAATCATGAACCAACTGTGGTGATTTGATAAATGATATCGAGGAAAAACCAGCAATGTTTAAAGCACGGTTGTCAAATTCATTTCTCATTATGGGCGTCATGTTTTTTAAGTCGGCCAGAATGGTGAAAATCCTTTTTCCTCAGAGTAAATAAGTTGAACTTCATATTTAGTCCTTGTAATATCTCAATATAAGGAAAAGAATTTGAACAGTATGTTGTCATTGATTTTTACATGACAAAGAGATCCTTCTGAAAGAAATCTGTCTGTCAGCATTGCTCTTTAGACTGTAAAAACCTTTACATCTGTAAAATTGTAAAAAACCTTCCAGTAGCTCATTGAGCAGACTTTCCCATAATTATAAAGCAGAAGTTTTTTTTTAACTTACAGAAAATTTTCAGTTTTATTGATTTAACTCTGGAAATATTGTTCAAAAAATTATTATTACTTAATTACGTTGGTGTCATATGAACTACGTACGAGTGAGGGAGGTCTTTATCAGGAGGACTAGCTGTAGAATTTATGAAAATACAAAATGTTTGCCCTCCTGCACATTCTCCAAATTCTCCAGTGGGCTGGATTGGAGTCTTTGCCGGGCCAGTTCTCGCCCCCGGGCCTTAAGTTTGACCTCCCTGGCTTAAAACATCATAAGGTGATTAATTATACTGAATTTAACCATCATAATCATATATGTATCTTGTGCAACAGAGGTACAAATTGCCTTTTCAGCAAGAGTCTGGTAAAGACATATTAACAAATCAGGCCAGTCCTGTTGTGGGCGTCAGTGAGGTCTAGCATTGTAATAATATCATTTTATACAAACCACTCAACTAGGTGCTTCACAGGCAGTTTGGAGAAGCTTCCAGGCTTTGATTTTGCCTCACATCATGCCTAACAGCACCTCTCAGCTCTCCTAAATTCACTGTAAAGCACTGCCTCTTATCGCGTATAGCTTAAATCAAATCAGACCCATTGCCACAAATAACATGGCAGGCATAAAAAGGCGACGGGGTTGCAGAATATTTGTCTCACGAGTGGCCCTCAACTTGTACCTAAGTGTTACCTCTTTATTATGCAGAAAGTTCAAAGGTTTGCCTGAATGCATATTTGCATTAAAGAGGAGGGGCAGGGGGGGTTGGGGGATAATAAAAATGTATGGTTTCAGCCTGAAGTTGTCATAGCAACACTGTCATTGCTTTTCTTAAGCCTTTCATTTTATATTATCATTGAGTGAAGTGAGGAAGTTACCTGCTGCGTGTGTGTCTGCGCGTGTGCGCGTGTGCACTGCGCGTATGTGACGGGTGGGGACTTGTTGTGCTCTGAGAGAGTGATGGGTTAGGCAAGATGACAGGCTGGCACAGGGGGCAAGCAAGATGGCGACTGAACATGCTTGGATCTGGGGAGAGGTGTCAGTCCTGCAGCCAGTGAAGCAGAAACGCACAGGAACACTTAGGAAGAGGTGATTCAAAGAGGAAACAAACAGAAGCTCCACTTTAGATATTCCTGTGAACCCGGAGGAAGTGAATGCTGGCAGGAGATGATTTCTTCCACATTAAAACAATTAAATTACAGTGTTTACATTTCAGCACGCCGTTCCTTCACCCTAGCTTAGCAGCGTTTGCACAGAAAAAGGCAAATCAGGGAGTTTACATTTGCAAACAAATTTTGCAAATTCATGCATCTCCAGGCTTTCCTAGCGGCACTTATCTGACGTTCACCCTTCATTATAATGACGAAGCAAGATTGAATCTGTTAAATGTGATCTCCATCCACAAGGAGTAAAAGGAAGACATACCAGCTGCTCAAATTCATAGGTGATGAATTGAGCTGCAGGCTTCCAGGCATCATTTTTCAAAAAAAAAAAAAAAAATCCTCATGGTCACAGTCCATTTTTTACATAAAACAGCATGAGGGTTTTTTAAAGAGAGATGCTCAACTTGTAGTCTCTCTTAGTCATGGCTAAAGAGCGATATTGCTTCGGCTTCATCGTTTACGTGGTGCAAAGGGGGGAAATTAATCAAAGCTGAAGAGTGATTTTTTTCGAGCAGCTCCCTGGGAGAATAAACATCAATAAACATTACTTAATACCCTACAACACAACCCCGCAGGGTCCCATTTAATTTCACTGGTGGAGAACGCCTAAAGTGCTACTGTTTTACACCAAATTACATACTTTGAAAGTTTGAAGAGGCAGCTAGTTTTCCCGCCCTTGAGAAAGAAATTAAATTAGCTCACATAAAACTGTGCACGTGTGTGTGTTTGTTCCTCAGTCTAAATTGTTGTATTTTTTTTAAACCTGAGAATTTCCAAGTTAGTGCAGAAAGTGATTAACAATATTATCCATCAAGCCTCGACGTGCGCAGCTTCTCTTCTGTTTTTTCAACACTTTTCCTGCAGCTGCTTGCCGTTCGCATAACTTTGAGCTGTCGCGCTCGCCCGCTACAAGGTGACAGCCATCACAACACTTCACATTGTACTTTTCACAACACACTTTTTAAGGAACTGCTTGGACTGTTAATTAATTACGGCGCAATTATCCGACAGCTTCGGCGGCGTGACGTGTTTAAAAATCAGCCGCAGAAATGAGTGACACGGAGATGTGAGGCTGCCTGCCGCCCTTTTACATCCTTTTTTTGTTTTTCTTTAAAGAGTGCACACACGCGCACGCGCTTGCATGCACGCTTCGCTTTAAACCAAGCGGCGGATGGCTGGAGAACACCGTCAGAACATCGTGCAGTCGTGTGGGGATTTCATTCACCGTGTCAGTTTGGAAACAGACGTTCGGAGAGGATGCCGGGTGTCGTCATCTCTGTGCGTTTAACACCGTTTGGCCTCGTGTCAAACATGAAATGAGTCATATTTCATCATGCTTTTCTGAGATGTTCTAAGGAGCTCGGCAGGCATTTCAACATGTTGACTTATCTGGTATCATCAAACACGGCATGTGGGAAAATCTCTGTCAGTCAAAGCTGTCACAATCTCTTTTTCTGATTTGACTTCAGCTTGATTTTCTTCTCTCATTGCTCCATCTCCTGTCAGAGCTAAAGCAGCTGCCTTGATATCCTCATGAATTTACACGTTATCATTTAGTTATTTTTCTTTTTTCATCTTGTATGAAGAGTTGAAGGGGCGTTGGGGTCGAAGTAAAGTTTTAATAAAAGCTGAGCCAGTGTTCACTTCAATTGATTTTATGTGGTTTTATCATAGTGACCAAATTACAGTTGTTAATCCCCGGAAATATTATCGCAGGTCACAAAGTTTTAGCTGCAAATGACATCCGACTCAGAGACTCTGCCAGAGTCCCTGCAGAGTCCCTCAAAGTGTCCCCCCCCCAAAAAAGAGCCTCATTATAGCAGCAGACAAGAGCTGGGTTTGTGTACTGACTATCATTCTGGACTTCCAAAACCATAAACACTGTGCAAGCCCATGAAAATAAATAGTCAGCTAATGCCAGAACTTATCCCTGCTGTGTTAGCACACTTCTTTTTTTCAAAAATAAAAATAACAGAGGGAGTGATGAAAGAGCATTTGGATCCAGATTTCCTAATGGGCTGCAGGAGCCTGTTTCGAATTACAGGACGCTAGATGGTGACGGAGCTGGAGCTGGGAGCACCTGATTGTTGTGTTTTTGGAAAAAAAGGAACACCTGTCATCCCCGCTCATTCATCCCTCTTTGCATCCCCTGCTTTCAAGCACTCACAGAGAGAGGAAGGGTGGCCCAAGATGAACGAGGGGCACTGGCAAATACCCAAGCCGCTGATATCTGATCACCCTCCCACGTCCTAGCAAAGGAAGAGAGACAAAAAAAACCCAGTCACATCCCAGCCCACAAGAAAGCAAGAGAGAGTTTAAGAGATGAGAGCTGTGTTTCCTGTTACTCTCACTCCTCCTCCTTCTCCTCCTCCTTTTATTTTGATTTAAGAGCGGAGCTACTTTAGCAGCGATATGAGGGGCTGAGAGAAAATAACAAGGCCTACCAAGAGATTAAGCCTTTAGCCACATGACTGTTATTGGAGAAGAGCCTCTGTGATCCTAGCCAGTAAAACACATTTCAAAAGTTTACACGATGCTGTAGCTTTGTGCTCGCTGCCATCATAACAACAGTCGGCTGAGCTTTTGAGTTGCCGTCTGAAGATCAAATTTGAATCAAATGGATTTAAGTGGTTACACTGAGAGTTTTTCAGTTGAGCTTTAAAAAAAACAAACAATATAAGTGCTCCATTGGGATTTATGTATGCATCTCTGTTCCTTACTTTAAATCAAGGAATTAGAAGTATGTATTAGATGTTTTTATTCCCGAAAACATCACGTCTTGACTTGACTTTTTTCTAATAAAGTACCAAAAAAGTAAGAATAGAAACATTAGTTTCAGCTGATGGGTCGATTTTCATTCTTCCTTCATATGTTTGCAGAGAACATCCTTCAAATTCTGAAGCTCCACATGACTTCAGACAGGGCTTTTCATCTGATATTCTACTGCTAACCATGACCTTTGACCCTTTAGTGTTCCTATAGGGACCACTGTGGTATTACATTGTATTTCTTGTGCTTTCCTCAAAGGTTTTAGTTTTAAAAAGAGTGAAACAAATGTAGCTTTGAGTAAGCATTTGAGAGCTTTAATAAATGTACAAAAACTAAGCTGTCAGTATTAAAGTGCAACGTGTAGTTATCTTTCTGGGTGTAGAGTTTCAGAAGGGTTTTTGGTTATGATACCTAAAGATTTAATATATAATCCTGTATATCAGAGGTTTGGTTAGTGCACGTGCGCAATCCACAGAATCACCCATACATAGGAACCCTAGACCGTTTTCATTCTTCTTTTCTTTCTTTTATCAGATCGTTTTATTTTTGCTTTTTAAAATTTAACATGTCTTAAAACTAAAATATACAATAATTTTGAAGAACCTGCCTAAAATTTAAAAAGATTACCCCGCATAGTTTTGAGGATGGCAGTCTTTCTACACTACATATGCAGCTGTATAAGAAATCCCTGACCTGTTAGCCCGGCGATGGCAAGAATCTGAATCTCCAAATTGTCCAATCCTGCAAGAAACTTTCCAGATCCTTTTTTCAGCGCTGATAAATCAATATTTTTAGTTACTGTTGTGCATTGCAAAACAGAGCTTTTGTGTAAACCGTTTCTCTTTTTAGATTTAGAGCAGAATTGTGTGAAGTGTGTTCAGGCCAATTTTGTTGTTTGCCAAAAAGAAAATAGATCATGTAAAGGGACCATTGAAGATAGCTCAGTCAGTCAATGATGACTTTGCTGTCAATAAAATCTTATCAGTGTTGTTCCTCACCCCAAACCTAGACCCCAAATATTATACATTAACTTTACAATATTAATGCAATGACTTTAATATACTTTAATGTCATTTTAAGATTGCTGATCAAACTTTCTGTCTATGTTGTGAGAAAATCATTGCAACATATTTAGCTTAGTGTGTTCTTTACGGCTCTTTTTCATACAAGAGAAGTTTAATTTAAAAAAAGTTTACATCATGATGAAATCTACTCTGATCTACTCTCATCCTTTTTTAAAAAATTTTTTTTTTAATCCTTTTTAAGCTAGTGTTGCATGAACCGGTCTTTCTCTAGGCCAAGCAATGCTTACTTGGAAGGCTGCAAAATGCTGCAGGAAATGCTTGAGGCAACACCGGAGCACACACACAGCTGTATGCACTAACAGACACATGCAACACAAGCGTGTAAAATCAAAATCCCAGCTATCGCCAACTGAACAACTTAAAGGTTAATTTGCAAGTTTATGTCTAATATATGTGAGTTTTTCACAGTAGGGTCTCTGCAGATAGATGCAGTGAAGGAGCATACTGGGCTGCTAATTTGTCTAATTCTGGCTTTGAACTTTCAACCTCTCATCCACGACCCTGGTTATCCTTGACTTGTCACCCCTCGTGACAAATCTTTTATCAACAGGCACGATTTCATTTGCATCTCATATCTCTGTTAGATAAATGAATAGATTGGTCACTGGTAATCATTTCACTGTCGGTGACTTTTCAGAAAGAAAAAAAAAGAAAGCGGAAAAAAAGGGCGAGATAATCTTTAAATAAAACTGATAAGCTTAACATTCAGTGCACAGTGCATTTCATTTCCTCCTCTGCAGGGATAGAATATCAAACACAAAACATGAAATGTGTTTTAAATCACTGGAGGACGGTGACATGATTGTTTCCAGCACACACACATGCACACACTGACAGACAGCACTTTCCTTTTCTTTTTCCCCCTCCCTTGTACGTAATCTGCAGAACAATCACACAGAAGCCACACATCACAGTGACAGAGATGCACCTCCTCTCTACCTCTCAGTATCGATCTCCCATCCAATCTAAATGACCCTGTTAACCATTCCCTTAGCCCACCCCGCCTCTTCTCTTTACTACCCCTCACTGCTTTGAGCCCTACTTAGCGGCAGCAGCACTAACCCCCACCACCCCGCCGCGCCCAACCCTACCCGAACTGCCGCCCACCCACTCACACACATTCACCACCTTAGTCCTCTTAGTTTAAAATGGCCCGGTGTGAAATAACTCACATCACTACAAGAGGGATGAGGTCATTAGAACATGTGACGCCCTCTTGAAACAGCAAGCATGATTGAAAAATCAATTTTGATGCCTGTTTTATTTTTTTTTCTTCCTCTCTCTCCTCCTCCTTCTCCTCTGTGCTCACCTCTCATGCCGTCTGTGTTTGCATTTACTCTTACCAAAGCTCCCCGGTAACGCGCTTCCACCACTGAAACGCCAAATCAAAAGACATAAAACTATTACAGCAACGCTCCTTGTACTTCAAATAGCCTTTATCTTTGTCTACCTCTGGCAGCTTTTCATGCTGCTGCTCTGATTTTTGGTGGGGTGGGGGTGAGGGGGGGTTGTTTGAACATGTGGGAAGAATACATTTTAACCGAGGAAGTAGTTGAGGGTGGGCTCCGGAGTACAAACTAGGCTGTCACACTCAAATGATAATGATGCTGTGCTAATATGTTATCATATACATAACATCACCCCCCCACACACACATACACACACACACACACACACACACACACACACACACACACACACACACACACACACACACACACACACACACACACACAACTTCCCCCCTCCACTCCTCTCTCTTGGTAATATTTCAATCTAGCTCATTACTCCGAGCCTCTCGATATGACTGCAGTCTTTTGGGAGTGCAGTGGTGGCTTTGAGTGATTTCTGAGTTTTTTGATCTTTTTAGCGGATCGCTTCAGGTTAGCTCTTCCGCTCACCTCACATCTCCTATCCATTAAACCCGAGTCATTTTGAAGCATGTTCTTATTAAACAGCTCCTGTGTTCTTTTTGGTTGAATATTTTCACGTTGGAAACCCAAGGACAGGGCCTGCCCACGGCGAGGGAGAGAGAGAGACAGAGAGCGAATGAGAGAGAGAGAGAGCGGGCGAGAGACGTCAGTGTTTTTTTCTTTTTTCTTTACCAGCCGTCAACCTTGTTGGGTTCAGTGTAACTTTCATTAGAGAAGGAGATTTAGTGCACTTGAAAAGACAGATGAAAGAGTTAGAGGCTAATTATCAGGAAATTGAAAAAAGATAGATGTACTGCAGCGACTACAATTAGTGAAGCACAGAATATCAAAGACTTATCAAGAGCAAGTGAAAAGGCTGCCTTGAAGAGCGAGCACAATTAAGGCATCTGCAGCCCATGTGAAATGAGAGAGAAGAGGAGGAATAAAAATATGCCGGCTTGAATAGAAGTCCTTTTTTTTAACATTACAGGGATAGAGGGGGCTTTAGCGAGCCAGCAGATGACACTAAATCACACTGTTTGATGAGCTTCACTCGCTGTGGCAGAGTTCTCCCACTTCTCTTGCTCGCTTGCCCTTCTCCCATCCTCACTTCCCCTTTTCTTCTTTACATTCATGATGCCTTTTACACCCTGCTCCTTCCCCCTCGTGGCCCTACCCATACCCACACATACACACACACACACACACACACTCACACACTCAATGGTGGAGATGGGGGCAATGTGTTGCCTCTGCTCTGACGGGACTCTCTTGCATGCTTCATTGCCTCACAAATTTGCACTGATCGACAGTCGCAGGTCACACATGCTCACAAATAGGTCATTTTGGGGCTGTGTGTGTGTGTGTGTGTTGGAGGATGTACAGGTGCGCAGTGATACCGCCATCACAAATCTTCAAATCAGTTCGTTCTTTTTTTCTTCTTTCTTTAAAGAGGAACAGGAGTAATTTGAGGATGTTGTCCGAAAGTTTGGAAAGCGAGTAAAGCTAAATCGAATGAAGACAGCGGCGTTAGAGGCAAACCCAACACATTAATGACCAATTTAAGAACCATTTGTTTAACTTTTTTTTCCCAAGCAAATGATTAAATGAAAAATCTCAGTCATTTTCTCCTTACATGCATCTCCAACATGAGATAAAGGTGATCAGCATGCTCACTGTTCATTCATTGTTCAGTGGTGGCGTAACATAGGTGGTTTTATAAGTCACGTTACAGCCATGTGTTTTGACCGTGAGCTACGTGAACTCTACGCCACTTTAAAGGCTAATTGTTTAACCCAGCTATTCTAAATTTGGGAGCTCGTTTTTTTCCAACGCTTTTCCTCCAGGAAGCGGTGTTCTCATTCGGGTAAAAAACTCCCAGGTGACTGAAGAAAGCAAAAACAGTAGTGTTTCGCCATTAGGGGCATCTCTCTTTGCAGCCTGGCCATGATTGTGACTCCTCAATATGTGAGAGATGCTTCGGGGGTCTGTGCTCTTTCCAGACAGGCTTTTACATAAACTGCATGGCAGAGGCCTCGCCAAATCTACCATCTGTTGGATCTCTCTCTCCTTCTCTCTCCCCCCCTCTTCTTCCCATCTTTTCTCCCTCCCTTTTCTCTTGTCTGTCGTTTCTTTTTTCCCTCTCTACTCTATTACAAATACGACACAAAAAACCCACAGCCATTCTCACACTGTTTACAAAACAAGAGCTTTTTGCTGGTTAGAACAGAGAGCTCAGTTAAGGCAAGTCGTCACTTTTTTTCTTTTTTTCCTTTTTTTTTCTTACCGAGCATTTGTTACCAGAGATCTTTAGGGATACTGCAGTCTTTAGTCAGAGGACCTGCTTTTTTTGCCATTAGTAGAATGATATAAAACATGACAAAACAGCGTCTCTGTGAAGCCGGGTGTTAGACGGGTCTATTCTCTCCGGGACTGATATGTAGGGCAAGAGAGGAACAGCAGGAGGAAGAGGGGGGGAAAAAGTGGGGGGGATGGGCCTGATCCGAGAGCTAGGGGGCGCACTAGCACATGCACGCTGCACTGTGGCTCAAACACAAAAAAGTGATGGCCCTGTTGGCATTTATCTCTATAAGAGTAACAGTCACAGAGCAATGTGTTTTGTTAAATGTACAGTCTTTGAGTTTTTCTATGCAGATTGGAAGCAAAAAAACAAAAATCAAAGTTCTGCAGATTTGCAAGGCACATATCAAAACCACAGCGTGTGTTTTTATGTGCATAAGTGAGAGCACACTCTCTGTCTCACATTCACACTCGCGCATACTGAGAGATGAGATGAGATATTGGGAGGTGGTGGTGTCTCTTTGACTGTTGCGCCTGAGGCTCTAGCACATGGGATGGGGGGTAAAACAAATGCTAATGTCTCTCAGCCAACTAGCACACATGTCTAGCAAAGTGGAGAGAGAGGGGTACGTAGATAGACAGAGAGAGAGATTGGCATCTGTCTGTTAGCGCTGAGATCTGCAGTACAGTCGAGTGTTGTTTTACGCGCTTATTGTTTCGTTTGCCTTACAAGGCCCCCAAAAACTGAAGTGCCAGGAAATTAATTACTCTCTTTGGGAAATTTCTCTTCCTGTTGAACACTTTGAATTGTATCAATTGCGAGAACATGAAAGGAAGAAAAAAAAGCGTGCTCGAAATATTGGCAGATATTTGCTAGATGAAAAATTTGGTACACTTTAAGGGCTGAATGAGGAGACAAATATGTCCTCTAGCAGCTGCCATTGTTTTTTACTCTGAGAGAGTCAGATCAAAAAAAAAAAGAAAAGAAAAGGAAAAAAATAAAAGATCAGTAAATATCAGTGAATGACAGCGCAATCCTTTGGCTGAAAAAGAGGATTTAAATTGGGATTTATTTTTAAGGGTTAGCATCTGCAAATGCCTTTGCATGCATGCATTCATGCACACATTAATGTCTTCTGTGTGCGTGTGATTGTGTGCGTGTGTGTGTCGACAAACCAGAGCCACTATCTGCTGTCGCCTCATTCATTCCCGCCACCTGATCTCCATCTGAATTGACAGCTGTAATGCTGACTCTTTTCATCCGTGCTACAGTTGAAAACAGCCAATAACAGCGCGCACAGCACTGCAGCGCGCTGATGGCGTCCATGTGTGTGTGTTTGTGTCATTCACTCATCACAGACAGTGTTACAAGTCACCCTGTATTTTTAACTCATCTCCAACAGAACTGTAATCTTGCCCATTGAACCTTCAAATTGTTGGATGTTACCTCAAAGGGAATTGGAGAAGAAAAACATTACCCATTGCTTATCGTCACCTCTCTTACCTCTTGTCAAACCTGTGTTTGCTTCTCTGCCAACCTTTTATTCTACCTGCTACTTTCTCCTGATTATTTTTTTTCCGCCTGTCTTTTTCTGAATGGGCGCACCCCTCTCGTTCAATTCGAAGGCTTTATTGGAATCCGTGTGCAATATTGGCAAAACAGAATGTCGGTTTTTACACTCTGTCGAGCATGTTTATGCACTGAGATCACAATGGAATATTTAATCATTTAATTTGAGGGCCACCGTTAAGATTATCTAGAACAATGTGGAAGGAGCAGCAAGACGGAGACGCCGCTGAACGTTTTCCCCCATTTATGTTACACGGCGTCAACGCCTGCTCCGTGTCTTTTCCCTTATGCTTCACCTCACGCTGCCTCTGTCTCCTTGTGTCTCTCTGTTTTGTTTTCTGTCTCTCTCCTCACGTCTCTCACCAGATCCTCCAGTTGCAGGATTACAGGGCTGAGGGTCGGAGTCGGTGTGCGCTGGACTAAGGGGCAGAGATTAGCTTCTAAAGTTCCTACCCAGCTCAGTTCATAACAGGAGGTCGCATGTGTGCGTGCGCATGTGTGTGTGTTCTGTGGGTCAGGGGAGCAGACGTTGGTTGAATGAAGCAGATTAGCTAGCGTGTGAGACCGAGCTGCAACTCTCTAAGTAGACCCCTCAGTCTCCAAAATCTATCCCACCCTGTCATAGAAGAATGGTACAGTCCTCTGTGTGTGTGTGTGTGTGTGTGTGTGTGTGTGTGTGTGTGTGTG
>NW_024582601.1:340785-357655 GCF_018398535.1 Haplochromis burtoni
ACACACACACACACACACACACACACACACACACACACACACACACACACACACACACACACACACACACACACACACAACTTCCCCCCTCCACTCCTCTCTCTTGGTAATATTTCAATCTAGCTCATTACTCCGAGCCTCTCGATATGACTGCAGTCTTTTGGGAGTGCAGTGGTGGCTTTGAGTGATTTCTGAGTTTTTTGATCTTTTTAGCGGATCGCTTCAGGTTAGCTCTTCCGCTCACCTCACATCTCCTATCCATTAAACCCGAGTCATTTTGAAGCATGTTCTTATTAAACAGCTCCTGTGTTCTTTTTGGTTGAATATTTTCACGTTGGAAACCCAAGGACAGGGCCTGCCCACGGCGAGGGAGAGAGAGAGACAGAGAGCGAATGAGAGAGAGAGAGAGCGGGCGAGAGACGTCAGTGTTTTTTTCTTTTTTCTTTACCAGCCGTCAACCTTGTTGGGTTCAGTGTAACTTTCATTAGAGAAGGAGATTTAGTGCACTTGAAAAGACAGATGAAAGAGTTAGAGGCTAATTATCAGGAAATTGAAAAAAGATAGATGTACTGCAGCGACTACAATTAGTGAAGCACAGAATATCAAAGACTTATCAAGAGCAAGTGAAAAGGCTGCCTTGAAGAGCGAGCACAATTAAGGCATCTGCAGCCCATGTGAAATGAGAGAGAAGAGGAGGAATAAAAATATGCCGGCTTGAATAGAAGTCCTTTTTTTTAACATTACAGGGATAGAGGGGGCTTTAGCGAGCCAGCAGATGACACTAAATCACACTGTTTGATGAGCTTCACTCGCTGTGGCAGAGTTCTCCCACTTCTCTTGCTCGCTTGCCCTTCTCCCATCCTCACTTCCCCTTTTCTTCTTTACATTCATGATGCCTTTTACACCCTGCTCCTTCCCCCTCGTGGCCCTACCCATACCCACACATACACACACACACACACACACACTCACACACTCAATGGTGGAGATGGGGGCAATGTGTTGCCTCTGCTCTGACGGGACTCTCTTGCATGCTTCATTGCCTCACAAATTTGCACTGATCGACAGTCGCAGGTCACACATGCTCACAAATAGGTCATTTTGGGGCTGTGTGTGTGTGTGTGTGTTGGAGGATGTACAGGTGCGCAGTGATACCGCCATCACAAATCTTCAAATCAGTTCGTTCTTTTTTTCTTCTTTCTTTAAAGAGGAACAGGAGTAATTTGAGGATGTTGTCCGAAAGTTTGGAAAGCGAGTAAAGCTAAATCGAATGAAGACAGCGGCGTTAGAGGCAAACCCAACACATTAATGACCAATTTAAGAACCATTTGTTTAACTTTTTTTTCCCAAGCAAATGATTAAATGAAAAATCTCAGTCATTTTCTCCTTACATGCATCTCCAACATGAGATAAAGGTGATCAGCATGCTCACTGTTCATTCATTGTTCAGTGGTGGCGTAACATAGGTGGTTTTATAAGTCACGTTACAGCCATGTGTTTTGACCGTGAGCTACGTGAACTCTACGCCACTTTAAAGGCTAATTGTTTAACCCAGCTATTCTAAATTTGGGAGCTCGTTTTTTTCCAACGCTTTTCCTCCAGGAAGCGGTGTTCTCATTCGGGTAAAAAACTCCCAGGTGACTGAAGAAAGCAAAAACAGTAGTGTTTCGCCATTAGGGGCATCTCTCTTTGCAGCCTGGCCATGATTGTGACTCCTCAATATGTGAGAGATGCTTCGGGGGTCTGTGCTCTTTCCAGACAGGCTTTTACATAAACTGCATGGCAGAGGCCTCGCCAAATCTACCATCTGTTGGATCTCTCTCTCCTTCTCTCTCCCCCCCTCTTCTTCCCATCTTTTCTCCCTCCCTTTTCTCTTGTCTGTCGTTTCTTTTTTCCCTCTCTACTCTATTACAAATACGACACAAAAAACCCACAGCCATTCTCACACTGTTTACAAAACAAGAGCTTTTTGCTGGTTAGAACAGAGAGCTCAGTTAAGGCAAGTCGTCACTTTTTTTCTTTTTTTCCTTTTTTTTTCTTACCGAGCATTTGTTACCAGAGATCTTTAGGGATACTGCAGTCTTTAGTCAGAGGACCTGCTTTTTTTGCCATTAGTAGAATGATATAAAACATGACAAAACAGCGTCTCTGTGAAGCCGGGTGTTAGACGGGTCTATTCTCTCCGGGACTGATATGTAGGGCAAGAGAGGAACAGCAGGAGGAAGAGGGGGGGAAAAAGTGGGGGGGATGGGCCTGATCCGAGAGCTAGGGGGCGCACTAGCACATGCACGCTGCACTGTGGCTCAAACACAAAAAAGTGATGGCCCTGTTGGCATTTATCTCTATAAGAGTAACAGTCACAGAGCAATGTGTTTTGTTAAATGTACAGTCTTTGAGTTTTTCTATGCAGATTGGAAGCAAAAAAACAAAAATCAAAGTTCTGCAGATTTGCAAGGCACATATCAAAACCACAGCGTGTGTTTTTATGTGCATAAGTGAGAGCACACTCTCTGTCTCACATTCACACTCGCGCATACTGAGAGATGAGATGAGATATTGGGAGGTGGTGGTGTCTCTTTGACTGTTGCGCCTGAGGCTCTAGCACATGGGATGGGGGGTAAAACAAATGCTAATGTCTCTCAGCCAACTAGCACACATGTCTAGCAAAGTGGAGAGAGAGGGGTACGTAGATAGACAGAGAGAGAGATTGGCATCTGTCTGTTAGCGCTGAGATCTGCAGTACAGTCGAGTGTTGTTTTACGCGCTTATTGTTTCGTTTGCCTTACAAGGCCCCCAAAAACTGAAGTGCCAGGAAATTAATTACTCTCTTTGGGAAATTTCTCTTCCTGTTGAACACTTTGAATTGTATCAATTGCGAGAACATGAAAGGAAGAAAAAAAAGCGTGCTCGAAATATTGGCAGATATTTGCTAGATGAAAAATTTGGTACACTTTAAGGGCTGAATGAGGAGACAAATATGTCCTCTAGCAGCTGCCATTGTTTTTTACTCTGAGAGAGTCAGATCAAAAAAAAAAAGAAAAGAAAAGGAAAAAAATAAAAGATCAGTAAATATCAGTGAATGACAGCGCAATCCTTTGGCTGAAAAAGAGGATTTAAATTGGGATTTATTTTTAAGGGTTAGCATCTGCAAATGCCTTTGCATGCATGCATTCATGCACACATTAATGTCTTCTGTGTGCGTGTGATTGTGTGCGTGTGTGTGTCGACAAACCAGAGCCACTATCTGCTGTCGCCTCATTCATTCCCGCCACCTGATCTCCATCTGAATTGACAGCTGTAATGCTGACTCTTTTCATCCGTGCTACAGTTGAAAACAGCCAATAACAGCGCGCACAGCACTGCAGCGCGCTGATGGCGTCCATGTGTGTGTGTTTGTGTCATTCACTCATCACAGACAGTGTTACAAGTCACCCTGTATTTTTAACTCATCTCCAACAGAACTGTAATCTTGCCCATTGAACCTTCAAATTGTTGGATGTTACCTCAAAGGGAATTGGAGAAGAAAAACATTACCCATTGCTTATCGTCACCTCTCTTACCTCTTGTCAAACCTGTGTTTGCTTCTCTGCCAACCTTTTATTCTACCTGCTACTTTCTCCTGATTATTTTTTTTCCGCCTGTCTTTTTCTGAATGGGCGCACCCCTCTCGTTCAATTCGAAGGCTTTATTGGAATCCGTGTGCAATATTGGCAAAACAGAATGTCGGTTTTTACACTCTGTCGAGCATGTTTATGCACTGAGATCACAATGGAATATTTAATCATTTAATTTGAGGGCCACCGTTAAGATTATCTAGAACAATGTGGAAGGAGCAGCAAGACGGAGACGCCGCTGAACGTTTTCCCCCATTTATGTTACACGGCGTCAACGCCTGCTCCGTGTCTTTTCCCTTATGCTTCACCTCACGCTGCCTCTGTCTCCTTGTGTCTCTCTGTTTTGTTTTCTGTCTCTCTCCTCACGTCTCTCACCAGATCCTCCAGTTGCAGGATTACAGGGCTGAGGGTCGGAGTCGGTGTGCGCTGGACTAAGGGGCAGAGATTAGCTTCTAAAGTTCCTACCCAGCTCAGTTCATAACAGGAGGTCGCATGTGTGCGTGCGCATGTGTGTGTGTTCTGTGGGTCAGGGGAGCAGACGTTGGTTGAATGAAGCAGATTAGCTAGCGTGTGAGACCGAGCTGCAACTCTCTAAGTAGACCCCTCAGTCTCCAAAATCTATCCCACCCTGTCATAGAAGAATGGTACAGTCCTGTGTGTGTGTGTGTGTGTGTGTGTGTGTGTGTGTGTGTGTGTGTGTGTGTGTGTGTGAGAGAGAGAGTCTTTTTCTTTTTTATTTGCTGTGCCCTGTCAGGCTTTTGGTAGGGTCTGGCCCAGGAGGAATGCTAACTCACAGAGCTAGTGCTTGTCACAGATTCTACTCTCAACACACACATACACAAAGGTACACACGCACACATTTTGCTTGTCAAGGCTTCTCCACACCAGGCTGGTAATTAAACTCCCACTGATTTATTGAGTGACACCAACAAATCCCAACCCAGCTTTTTTTTTATGACAACCATACCTCCTCGGGCAACAATCACCATCTTTTTTATTCTCTCTCTCGCTGTATATATAAATGTTGTCTTTGAACGAGGTTTGGGGGCAGGGAAATACTTCAACCATCTTTTTTTTAAAGACACATAAATTACATCAGTTCATGTTCACATGAAAAGAAAAGATCTATAAACTTAGACTATTTGTAGCATGCTTTGGTGTCTTTTTTCTCTTTCCTCTTTCTATTTTTTTGCTTTTACCCCCCAAGCCTCAAGTCACAAGATTGAAATGTGCATGTCTATGTTATAAATGAAGTCTTTCATAATGCTTGGCGAGCCCAAGAACACATAGTATAAACTATAATTAGCCATTCCCTGTGACAGGAAGCCTTCTAGGTGTCTCTCGCTGACCACTCATGTTGACACTGCTTCACTTTTGTAATCACAACACAGTGTCTGATTGACAGCTATCTCACAGGGCACTAAATGCCAATGGACGTCAGAAACTTTGCCTTCTCTATCTGATTCCATCCCCCCAAAGCGAGGTTCTCATTGCCAAACCACAAGCAAAACCATTGTTTGTCGACAAGCGCTATCATTTACCCTCTCTGAGTCAGGGAACATTAGCAGGAGTACGGGGAGATGAGGGACTGTTGGTGTATCTGATTCCTCGGCGGGGGCTCTGAGATGATGCTTAGGTGGGTGGACTGGTGGGATATGAGCCTCAGATCCTTGGCAGCTGCCAATCAAGCAGCTCTCTGAAGTACAATCAATGTCATCAGGCTCCTAGTCAACCTGATCCACATCAGAAGAAAGCGTGTCTCTGTGCATTTGGAGAAGAACAGGAGATTTCCATCAGGAAACGTGAACTAGAAGTCAATCAAACAACTCTTCTGTTGTATCTTTTATCTGATTCGCTCCTATCACTATAAAAGTGCAACAACAAATGTTTTGTGCAAAGTTTTTTATTTATTTTTTTCGTTTTGTCACAGCAACGTTGGCTGGCAGATAGGTAGGCGGGTGGGCGGGGCTGCAGGCTCCCAGACTGCGGGACTAAAGGTGTGTCACGGAGGTGGTGGAAGAGACGGGGTGGCAGCGGATTTGCGCTGACAGCTCGACACACCGAGGGTTGCTGGCTCCCCCATGACAGAAAGAACAGCATACTAAATGCCTACCTGAGGTGCCACAGATGGAGAAGTCAAAGACAGAGGAATCTTTACAAGGCATTTTGGAAGGCGCCATTAATATTTCATCAAAACTGCGTTTACACGCGCAAACAAACAAAAAAGAAAGTGTGTTGCCTTAATCCACCCTGCAGTCTCTCACTCACTCACACACAGACACACACACACACTGATGCTCTGTTCTATACTTCTGATCCCCCCTTTGCTCACTCTTCTTTTCTCTTTATTGCTTCACCCACAAGCCCGAGCCCAACATAATATTTTGTTCTTTACTTTTTTTTGTTTTACTCACTGCTGCAGCAAGTAGGTTAAACCATGTTTAGGGATGCCATGCTAAGCAGTTAGATACAGCCTGTTGTTTGCTATAGTCAAATTTACAGTCTTAAAATTCCACCGCAGGAAGTCTGTGCGTGACTACTTTAGTGTCAGCATTAACACAGTTTACACATTATCCTTAAACCTACAGTATAGATAGAGTATAAAGGAGCAGATGACTACCTGTAATGTAAAACGTATCCGTTCTATCTCTGCAATTATTTTTCTTGTAATAGTTTTTTTTTCTCTTACACTTCAAGCAGAACTAACAGAAGACTTAATATTGAAGCTAAATGTGTGCATACTGCCTTTGCATATAAATAGATGAAATAATTATTGCATAACTGTCATGCAACTCTCATAAACTTCATACCTGGAGTATAGTTGGTCTTCATTAACATCATATAAAAGATAGTATTATTATATTAACAAATGCTGTACATCTTTGCCACAGCTGGTTTGTATGTACAACAGAAAACCAAATTTCACTGATCTCCCACAGGTTTGGAATTTATCCATGGCGATGGTGGTGCGTGGTGTAAATTGTGACCAATGAGTATGCAGACGATGTAACCAAAGTTGTATCTTTGATTTAAAGAGGGAAACTCCAAACCTTTCAATAGACTATTGATAGATGCTACAATTTACCAGTGTTCCCTTATTTGAACTCTCTTCCCCATGAAAGCTGACTGGGAGTAGCCTTTGAAGATCTTTTCTGACCTGAGTAGTGGTCTCTGCCTATGCGGCTACCCTCAGAAACTCTTTTAATGGTCATCAAACTACATTTTTGGGGAATACAAACTTGTGTTTATTGGGATGGCCCCAGTGTTGCACTCCAGCTGGAACTCGCTTCAAATGTTTGTAATTCCCACCACCAACTGATAAAGTGATATCCTAGAATCCGTTTGAAGATGCAGTTGTAAAAATCATATTTCCCCACAATCAATAATGTATTTTTTTTAAATCACAAAGCCTTTACACAAATTACAAAGACTTTAAATAAATTTGTGTAAAATGACTGTGGTTAAAATTGCCATAGAAAAACTTTTATTGCCATGCAGTTCAAATCTGGTTTCTTCATAAAAATCCAATCTATTGACATAATCTCAAAATCAGAGGGATATTCAATCAGCCCTTTTAAAAACCCTGCTGCTACTGCATTAGCTGCAGAACATAAATAAATTTTTCCTCTCTGATCCCAGTGTGCTTCACTAATGGATTGTGTGGGACTCTTGGATTGTTGGCCAATGTGATCTGAAGCCTCAAAGGTATTTATGGAAGCTGTCAGTGACCTGAGAAATCAAGACAGCAGCAGGGTGGCGCTGCTTTGGCATGCTAACTAAAGCATGGACTGTTTAGATTAGAGATTTTGAGAAGGCTGGAAATCTGGATTGCATGTTCACTCACAGTAAAATCTTGTGTAAATATTGCAATGGTGTGAGAAACAATCAGTCCGATCCACTTAATCCAAACACACGACGGCCTGACCTGACTTTATGTGCGCAGAGTAACAGGCGCCCCTTGTACGTACAGTAAAGGAAAAATATTAATTTGCAGAACACAGAAAGTTAAAGGCGCATAAAGAATAATGTCAATACGCTCACACTCTCTCTCCTACACTCGCAGTCACACATGGCACAGTGGTAGATCAACATGTGACGGTGAGAGATAGCAGCAGCTTGCCGTCTTTGCCGGGAGCAGCCATTAAATAAACATGTCAAGTTGTGTGCGTTTTAATGATGATCAGCCGAGCCTGGTTTCCCTGTGAAGCGCCAGCCAAAAAGGATAGACACAGTGCAACTCCCCAGACCTCCTCTCCCTCTCTCTCTCTGTTTCTGCCTCTCATCGACACTTCCTTCACTTTGACAGAGATGGAAAGAAAGAGAGAACAAGAGGCAGGCCCGTTTGAATCAGGTTTGGGGGTGAGGGAGGTTGTTTGTATGATGATTTTTCATTTGAAAAGAAAGAAAAACATCAGTCAAGTGCAAGCTTTTGTGAGGCTTTAACACAGCTCTATCCCCGGTAGTGTGTGTGTTAGTTAGTTCTGAGTGCTATGTGTTTGACATGAGAGTGAATAACGGGCCGGCTGGTAAACGCTCTGTTTGTGTGTTTACGGCATTGCACGCCCTTAGGTGCGGCGTCTCTTGCTCTCCCCCCCTTCTTTCTCTCTCTCGCTCTCTCTCGCTTACTTCCGTCTCCGCTTTGAAGAGCAGGGGCTCGGCGTCGGATTAAAGTTTGTTTGTTTTACGTTTAGCGAGCGAGAGCTGCCATTTCTCTCCTCCTTTCTCCCCGTCTTCTCCCACTCGCCTCGTGAGCGCTCGCGCTCTCTCGCACACACGCACGGTAAATCTCACAAACACTCTCGCGCGCATACACCTCACATCAGAAGTAGTGTGGAGTGCTGAGGCTGCATATGTAAATGCTGAGAGATTGTCAAGTGTCTGGGTGTGCATACATCAGGGTAATCAAGCCAGTGCTGATGGGGAGAGCTCGCTCCAGGAGCAGATCCGCAGTACTGGCAGTCACACAGCCGTCACTGAACTGCTGCCAATAATGGGTTTGAGAGGTGCTGGAGGAGGGGGTAGAGAGCATGTGTGTGTTTGCATGTGCATTTGCTCGCACACAAACATGCCCATCTGCAAGTTGCCATCTATTTTGTATGGCATGTGTGCATGCATTTATGTTAATGTGACACCTCTATGACAGAAAAGCTGATTGAGAGTGTGAAGGTGAAGCCAATCTGCCCGCAGTAGCATCGGAGTTGCAGTTGGAGTGCTGCTGAGTTACAATCTGATAGAAAAAAAATGCCTGTAGATAAACTGGCCTACCGTCACCTTCCTCTGCAAAGCTACTGTGTCCAATGGAATAATAACCTTTTAAGTCCCATCCAAACTCATTCCCCCATACTCTGCTGTTTTTGTATCTGCCACACCAGTCAAAGCCCAGGGATGAAACAGTATCTGACTATCAAACAGCCAGTTTATCCAATTCCATCCGGTCTTATCCTATTAAAAGTCGCCTAATTTTTTGTTCCATAGTTTCGATTTGAATAGTTCTTGTAAAAACAGTAAATTGAATGCAGCAGTGTACCTTTGATATGAGGAAAATCAAAGGCAATCCCATTGATGATGAACTAAAAGGTAACAAAAGATTAGACACAACCATGGACTATCTATATAAGATGGTAAGTCACTAATCCAATGTTTAGTGAAATTCCATTTCTAAGTCTGGAGTTGGCATCTTGGAGTTCTGAAACGGGATTTTACAAGTGAGGGTTTGAACTGACTGGTAAACCGATATACACATATGACTTGTCAATCCCATTGCTTTACTGTGTATTTTACTCCAATTAAGCCTGAAGTTTACAAAATGACCATTGTGTTACTAGAACTATGAGCCTTCCCTCCCTGGCCATGATAAAGAAAGACTGTTTAAGGCACTTTTTCAGTGGCTTTGGACCCATGGGCTTTGTGTATCTTTTAAAGTCTATGGGCTTGGCGTTTGATAATAACATCACAATGACGCACAGATGTTACTGTAAGTTGGCATGGGTGTCTAAAGAGCTCCCTGAATCGGAGCATGGCACTGTTGCAACAACTCTGCTTATGAAATTACTTTCCTCCTTGATGTTCCATAAGGGGTATTATTGCAAAGTGGAGGCGTTTAACACCACGGCAATTCCGATATTGACAGATTGTCAGACCATGTAACGTTATAAAACTGGGTTCACGTGTTCTGAGACTCATACTGCGTAAAAGTCACCAAAGCTCTGCTGACTCAATAACTGCAAAGTTTCAAACCTCCTCCTCTTTGTGCCCACAGCTCCATGGCATCGGTTTCCATGGCCAATCAGCTCCTATAGGCGTCATGTGTAGGTGGCCCATCACCTTTGCCAATATAGTCGATGTGCTGATGAAGTAATATATAGACAGTAGTCAAATTGGGCACAGATTTTTTTTCATATAATCTTGAGCAATTACGTAGATTAGCCATATCATATAATATAAGATCATGATACAGTATATTTTACATGTAAAATCATTATTCTTTAAGAAATTAGTGCAATTTTTCGCCCAAGATAGCAGTGAAGAACAAGAATAAAGGCTTGTTAGAGGTTGTCACTACCCACTTATCAACACAAAAACACCCCAAAGTGGCTGCTGCATATCTTACCATCATCTATAGTAACCCATTACCATATTTTCAACTGTATACCAGAGCACAGATCATACTATACACTGTCTTGTCCTTTATCTGCTATGTTATTCATGCTTAGCCTTACAATGCTATTGTAGTCAGCAGTATCCTTTATCTCATCCAAGTCTTTCACGCCCTACTCGCTTATTATATCCTACACTAGTCTGTTCCCTGGCCTGGCAAGAGCACTGGCACGTCTGATCAACTAAACAGATCCCCCAGCAGGCCTCGCTCTTCCCTGTGGAGAGCCCGGGATTGGGAGGAATGTTAACATTGCATTACAGTATGTCGCCACGTACACAATGTCCTCAATGAACGACACGGCTTTATCTGTCTCTCCCGGGATCTGGGCCGTGCCTCCTTCTCCTCTCTGCCGCTCTATTCATATGATATTCTCACTGTCCCTTCCTCCCACCTCCCCCTTTCTTTCTCTGCACACATGTGCGATAGACAGAATATCAGGATTACAGTATGAGCTGACATGGTGACACGGTGTTAATCGTCAGAGTCGTGTTTGTTTCCGCCCAGAAACTGTCACCCTCTAATAACGAACCCCCCAAACCAAACACAATTGGCGCCGGAATGGCAGGAGTGGCACAATAGGCACAAAACCCAGCAATCTTGTCAACATATACAAATGGAAGGCAAGGAAGGAAGCCGCACGCGTCCCCTTTTCTCTTGTTGTCATAGAACACACATGCGAACCTTTCATGTCTTCTTCCTGCGTCGTGTCAGCAGAGGTCTGCAATTAATTTGTGTAATTGCCTCTCACACACACACTCACACACACCCTCATATCCATCCTAACTCCACCTCCAAGCCATTCTTTCAACCTCCAAGCAAAGTCCTCTCGTTTTCATGCCACTAAAGACACACACATTCACAAAAACCAAACATGTTTTGTTCAGGACTCTGATCGGGCGCCGACATCAACAGAAACACAGAATTTATGATATCTCAGTGGTCAGTGTTGTGTTTTTTGTTTTTTTCTTCTTAAGGTTGTCCACTGGGTTATGAAGAATTTAAAGGCTTACATACCCTGCACCATGGAAGATGAATTGACTTATTTCTTGTGTGATATTTGAAAATCTTACTAAACCATTTTTTTTAAAGAAAACTACATCACAGCAGAAAAAGTACCAGGGAGCTATAATCTGTATAGAACATTGATAAAGTTTCTTTGCAAAAGTCAATTGTTTTCAACTTTTGTAATTTCGAACATTTGAAAAAGTCTCGCTGTTATGCTGAACTGTGCTCAGCCGGTGAACTTTTGTTTTCTGTTGGGCCATGAGGTTTCAACTATACACTCAAAGACAGAGATGCTAAAGATTCCCCCTCCACACACGCTAGCATTGCACATTTGCTTTTATATTATTTAAATAACTGAAGGTAATATAATCTTCTACTTCTACTGGCTTTGTATCAAAAAATGAAATTCCAGTATTGGTAAAACAATATATCGCTTCAGTGTTTGTGTGTTTGTGTGTGCGCCTGTATTTGTGCTTTAATAGCAGCGCTCCCGTGCTGCCACGGGGAAAGTATGTGTAGAGCGGCAGCTGCAAAAAAGGGCCCTCCCAAACCTAGGCTGACGTGAAGTGACAGCTCTGTATATCTCTCACTGCCACTGACAGCTGACAGATGGATAGCACTCATACACCGCAGGAAAAAAAAGACAGGGAGAGAGCGCGGGGGAGTGCGAGGAGTGGAGGGATGGAGAGAGAGAAAGAAAGAGAGAGGGAGAGAAAGAGAAAGCCCCCAGGATGATTCGCCAGCATTGCTCTCTGTTCAGAGGGACCGGCGTTTGATTGAGTGCTACAGAGAATAATAAACCCTCCACTACCCGGTGCAGTGCCAGGCTTTCTCTCCCTCCTTATCTCCCACTTTCCCCTCCCTTTCTCTCTAACCCCTCTCCTCCCTTAATTCTCTCCTTCTCTCTCCAACCCTTTTATTGTCGCCCCTCCTTTGGAGCTCTGCTCTTGCTCCTTTATGCTATGCCTCCTATTCCCCAGGCCCATCTTCCACACCTCGTGGTCTATCTTTATGTTTTTCTCTCTCTCTGCTCTCCCTTTCAGTCATCTGCTATCTGCCTCTATCTGCTTTCCCGGTGTATTTGTCTCTCTGTATCTGAGGTGTGAGAGACAGGGGTAAGAGGTCTCTGTCAAACAAACCAACAGTACTCACTCACAGCTATTCCCCTGTGTATCTGACAGTGTATCTGGATCTGTGCTGTGCTCTCTGTTTCCACCACTAAAGATACAGCGAGCATACATGCACACGCACTCACAAACACGCGGCAGCTTTCACCACAGCAGGGAACATGTGATCGGCAAAGCGAGCAAAAGTATTATGTTAAAAGCAAGTAAACATTCATTTTGCTTGGCTATATGAGGATGAATAAACCCTTATGCAATTGAATTACCTAATCTGAACAACATAACTTTGTTCTTGACCATGAATGTATGTAACACTAGAACTAACATTGGGAAAGAGTAACCAACGTCAAAGTGCCAAAATTCAAAACATTCTCAAAATACAAAGATTTTTAGAAAGTTGTTTTATGATGCAACAGGTAACTTTTGTTTTCTCAAGGCAAGCTTCTTTACAGTTGGTTAAACAATGACACGTGCACACGAAGTGCAGACTTTTACAAAAGGCTTCTACAAAAGCTTTGCATTAACTCTTCAGCAATTATAACCATGTTTTACACAGAGTCCCCCTTTTTCACAGGCCCCAAATTAACTGGATAAGTGACTGACAAGCAGGTTCATGGCCAGACCTGTTCCTTTGTTTTTTCTTGATGAATTAAGTAGACATAATGCTTGGATTTGATTCAAGATGTTGAATTTGTTTTTGAATCATAATTGTAAAAACAGAGTCCAATCTGAAAACATCTACAAGGGAAAATCTTTGGACAGATGAAACCAAGACTTACTTGCATCAGAATGATGGGAAGATAAAAGTATGGACAAGGAAAGAAACATGAAAGCTGTAAACACGAAGGGGCGGTTCAGGGTCACCTGATCCTATAAGCTTTGTCAAAAAAGAAAGTTTTGAGCCTCATTTTAAAAGAAGGGAGAGTGTCTGTCTCCCAAATCCAAACTGGGAGCTGGTTCCACAGAAGAAGGGCCTGAAAGCTTTGGCTCCCATTCTACTTTTAAAGACCAAAGGAAGAGTAAAGTGCTCTATCACAGTGATACGGTACTATGAGGTCTTTAAGATATGGTGAGGCCTGATTAGTCAAGACCTTTTGTGTGCAGAGAAGGATTTTAAATTCAGTTCTGGATTTAGCAGGTAACCGGTGAAGAGCTTCTCGGGGTACACTTAGAACTGTGCAATCATACTGAATTACTATAAACCAGCCTAGAAGTAATAAATGCATGACGAGGTATTTCAGCATAAATGCAAAAGCTATTTTAAATAAGTGCAGTTTGCAGTTTTCCTCCTGTTGCCTGTCTTAAATGACAATAATGATGTGTGTGTTATCAGTACACTATAATGATTTAATACTGACACATAAAGTCAATTTCAACAGCAAGCGCATTATTGAAGAGTACACAGTGCAAATTAAAGTATGAAAGGATGATGCAGTTCACTTATCCAGCAACAATGAAGAAATTATTTAGTGTGTACAACTCTCTGAATGTGTCTACTTGCTAATGAGGGCACACGAACACACTTGAATGAACTTGAATTACTAAACTTATGTGAGATTATACTAACTTACATTAATAATTGGAAGGTCTAATGAGCCAGTAGTCTAGACCTGAAACTCTAGTCATAATTTGGAACAGTAAAACTTGAACAACAAAGTCCTGCTAAGAAAAATCTAACTTTTTTGTGGTGTTCTTATGTGGCTCACAATAGCCTTACATCTATGGATGAAGGTCTGGCACAAATCAGCTGCTCTTTGCAAGCCCCCCCTGAATGCCTGCCCTGTCGTCCTCTTCTGTGCTGCTTTTATTTGGGAGTGTGAAGGAGAGGATTAGCAGTGGCTTGTGGAAAGGAAAAAGGATGCGATGGAGGGAGGAAGAGATAGAAGGGTAGAGGGTCACGCTGAAGAATTAAAGGTGTGTATTCTATTTGCTTTTTTGCTGTTGTCTCCGCTCCAGAGACATAAAATGGACACTGCTGTCTGTCGGTGCCCATCTGAATGTCGCTGTTCATCTGCCCTCTGCCTCGTTCTCGCTGCACACACGCAGATGCACACACACACACACACACACACACACACACACACACACACACACACACACACACGTACGTATGTTCAGTTCCGCTCTATTTTCCATCTCCTCCATGAGGGTTAATCTGTGGATGTGTTCCAGTGCCCTCCTTCTCTTTTTCTCCATCTCTTCACCCCCACCTCCTCCTTTTCTTTTCCCCTCTCATCCCTCCATCCCCTGGGTCTGTAGACGGCCTGTTTCCCCTGCATCCCAACATTGAAGGGAGAAGCTAAGAGGCTGTCTGGCTGCTTGGTTGGCTGGCTGGCATGGAATTGAAAGATGTTTACTAAATAGCCCCCATGTCCCTGCGCCTGGCATTTAGTAGTCAAGACTCTGCTTGCCTGTTACAGAAAAATATGAAGAGAAAATGACTCACAGTTCACCCCCAGTGACACGCAGCTTGCTTTCTGCACCTTATGTAGTGTTCACAGTTTTCATTTTTAATTGTATTTTCTGCTTTTGTGTTTACGTTTTAATAAGTCCTATTAATTAGCGCTCAGTCTCAAAAGCATGTTTTCGTACTCGTGTTTTTTTAATCTTGGGAACTACTCGAGCATCATTTTCACTTCCTGCGACACCAAATCACACCAATGCAACTCTGAGAAAAAAAAACAGCACCTCCTAGTTGCTAAGGAAGTGCAGTGTGCACCGCCGGTATCAGACTTAGGATTTCTTAAGGATGTGATCTTAGCGAATGCAATATTAATAACTTTTAGAGGGACCAATTTTTGCAGCAAGTGGAGCACACAAGCTTTCATTTAATGTGTGTGTGTGTGTGTGTGTGTGTGTGTGTGTGTGTGTGTGTGTGTGTGACAACCACCTGGCGGGTATAGGTGTATCTGTATTTCACACATGTGTAAAAACACACACACAGACATCCAACCTTAGACTCCCCCCATCTTCCTGGCTGCGAGAGGGACAAACCAGGCTCATCATAAATCAAAATGATAAATCCTGATCATAAGTCAGTCAGGCTGGTGTCAGAGCCAGCAGGCGGAGACATGCCCTCGAACGACAGGGACACCGGTGACACCCATCACCTTCACATGTCACCCAGCTAAGACACATACACACATACGCGTGCACACTCTGCCCACTACCACTTTGCTCTCCTGTCCTTCAAATATCCCGCCAAGGACGCATTCACTCAGGTCCACATACTCATCCAAAATAGAGCTATCTGTTACTAAACCAGCACCAGACATAAAGCAATGACTGCATTCACTCCTTTTCAGGACAATTTCAGCAAAGTGAGACAGAAATGGCCTCGACTATTAGCCTGGGCCGACCCTCATTAACTGATCACCATTGATTCCTCCTAACGGGCTGTTTACCTAATTAAAAGCAGGAACCTTACATTGCGTTACCTAAATAAATGTCTATTAAAATATCACTTTACCATGTGCAGGCAGAGGCGGTGAGATAGGCTTTATTTCTCTGCACTGTGCTGCCAGGCTTTGTAGGAAGACACAGAGTTAAATCACACTCTGAAAGGTGAGTGTTTGACAGACCTGGTCCTTGTGTCGCTTGTCACGCACATTTGATATTTTGATAGCTTCCCGTCTCTTCCCATTAGCCCCTGGGGTCCCAAAACCATTTTAGATGTTTATCGGGAAAGCGCTGGGGGTTAATTTCGTGTCTCGTCAGAAGTGCCGACACAGAACGGTATCACACTGTAACCCATCGCGGCAAAATCACAGCAATCGGACGGGCTTATCAGGGAGAGTTGTGTTACACTGACTGACACATGACAATGACCCTGGTGACTCTCTGTGGGCTGATAGCATCTGGGTTTTCTTTTCACTACTATCCCGCTCTTTTTCTCCTGCTCACTCCACCCCCCATCTTTCTCTCTCTGACTGCAGGCAATGGAGAAATTGGGACTTTGTCTCTGGGGAAGTGGAAAGAGTAGGAGGGAGAGTGCATGGTGTCTTTGAAGGAGTGTACTGCTCACGCACATGCACAGATAGCATGCACGAAACAAACCCCTGTAAGCGCTGTGCGTGCGTACGCGCATAAGGCAGCTCCGATTGAGCCGAGGGTGTGTGCACGCGTGATAATATGCATGCCTATCTCCGGCCATCCAGTTTTATCAGTGACAAAAAGGTATCGGTTTCACTGTTTGGTGTGGAACAGCATGGAGCCACAGGGCATGCCTGCTCAATAATCTGCTACACGTACACAAACACTCACACACGCACACATGCATGCATGCACACACAGGTTCACAAATGCAAACCAACCCAGCATGCTGGACACGCACGGGTGGTACATATAGAGGTGTACATGCACATGTGTGGTGCATGCAAAAGCACACAACATAGAGATTCAAAACACACACACATACACAAAGTGCATTCTGGCTGTCCATCAACACTCCCTGTCATTTTCACTCAACC
>NW_024582601.1:357675-361563 GCF_018398535.1 Haplochromis burtoni
CCAGTGACATGGCCGAGTCCCTTTTTTCTTCCCCTCAGCTTTAATCCCCCATTTACTTTCAGCTGCTGGTACTGAGGTAGAGTTTATCTTCACTCATACACACGCGGTGTGGCTTGAATTAGTCTATATTTATGTGACTGACTTCATTCGCAATTGAGTGATGATACAAGTATTTTTTATTTTTTGGGGGAACGCATAAATCAAGCATGGTGGCACGATTTTAAGATATTTCTTTGACAACCATAAAGCAACAAGGGCTGGATTATATTTTGAGGTTTTTTAAATTTATTTATTTCTATTTTTTTTTGTAGAAAAACTAAAAAAGAAACTACTGTTTTATGACACTAGGGGTGACTGCTTTGTGGCGCAAATCAGACGATTCAGATGATTCAAAAAAACAAGAATAATTTCTGACATTGGCATTAATGAGATCAGTGGTTCCCAACCTGCAATAAATGAATGGGATGGCAATGTCGTTCAAGCGGAAAGAAAGAAAATAAAGGTATAAAAAATCTTTTTGAGTTATTTCTTCTTCCAGTTGTGTGAAGATGTGATTATTTTCAAATCTTCTGAGGTCTATAAATCATTCAGGTATATCTGAATATCTCTGTAGGAAAACCCTCTTTGTTTGATTAGTTCACCACAGAACACACAAAGCTGGGGAGCTTGTTTTTTAGGTAATGGATCCGATCATTACGCCCAGCTGATCGGGTCCAAACATCTACAAAGCAGAAAAACCTGTGGTGTCATTCAGGTCTGAGGTTTGAGACTGGGTGTCTGGCGATGTGTTTGACCTGGGTGATCCACAGCAGCTTCCCCCTTTTTACTCTACTTCAGTGATATGCTTCAGACTCGAGCTGACAAATAGTGAAGCACACCTTAGAGGTCTTGTAGAGTCCATGCCTCAGCAGGTTGGAGCTGTTTTGGCTTCACGTGGAGGACCAGCAGCTGGGATCGTCATATTGTTTTGGCTTCTCAGTGTATTATTTCTGGATTGATTTAAGTGAAAGTAATTCTAGTAATTCATACATTTGAGGCCTATAATTTGCCCATTGGACTGTACTAATGCAGGAAGTCTCACTCATAGTCACTAGATGATGCAGTTGTGGATATTTGCACAAGTGAAGAAGGCAAAAAAGCAAATACGTGTTGGTTTCTGCATGCGCTTGTGTGTTAGTGTGTGTAATTCTTTGGGCGTCAGCCATGTCAATCAGCCCCCTGCAGCGCAACTGCCCTTCACACTTCTGTTTATCTGCTGCTGCTGAGGACTGGGAAGACTGATAAGAGTACACCACTCCCTGTCTCCCTCTCCCTTTCTCTCCATCTTTCTGTCTCTCGTCCTCGCACATTGTAAGCAAACAGACACACAGACGGTTAGGTGTCTCTTTCAGCGTCATCAGTCATATTCATCCTCTGCAGGTTTTCTCAGAATCAGAAGAACATCATGCTGTTTGAAGCAAAACCTGTTCATTGTTAATATTTGCTTCTTTATGTTCACTTTACTCATGTCTAATCTGCCATGCCATATGTTTAATCTGTGTACAGTGAGTGTGTATTGGATTAACGCGCTCGTGTTTATTCTTCACATGTTAACGGAATGATCACAATGATGTATCTAATGGTCAAGGCGAGCCAATTTTCTTGGTTTTCGGTTTACTTATTCAAGCTCCGTGTGTGTTTGAGCTCTTTTAGATTGTGTCCTATATTATAATCAAGGATCAGAATCCATTTTCTCTATCAAAGCGCTTGCCGACGGCAATGTTGATTAGCACAAGCCCCCAAAATGCTTTTTTTTCCTCCTTCCTTTTTTTTTTTTTTCTCGCGCTGCCACCTGAAATGTTCTCTTTTCATGTCTGAAGACTGGCGAAAGTCAGGCTCCACATTTCCCTGGAGACCAGCCATTGTTACCATGGTCTGTGGACATTATTGGCGGCCACTGTGCCACCCATGTACACCTGTCACTCAAGGATAAGGAGGCCGCGGTGAGCGCACAGACACAGGCTATTGGGCTGAATGTGAGTGTATAGATGTGCTGAGCGTTTAGGGAGTTCATGCGTGTATATTGAGTGGGTTGAGTTTGCATGTCTATGTATCTGTGTGTGTGCATGTGTGTGCGTGGTTGTGTGTGCCCTCAAATGTCTTTGTGTGTGTGTGTGTGTGTGTGTCCTCACTCAGTCAGCCAGCTGAGTCTGCAGTCAGTTTACGTTTGACTGCAGGGCAAAAGCTCGAGCAAGAAATGAATTCTGACTCGCCGAGCGCCTCACATAAATTCCTTTTCTCATATTCCGACACAAAAGACAACATATCTGCATTGCATTAGCCCTGGGACTCCTTTCTCATTCTGATGATGATTTAGGGATGTTGAGATCTCCCCATGAACATCAGAGGCAGAGGCAGAGAGAAACAGTAAGACAGAGATAAAGAGGAAAGACACACTGAGAGATGCTTTTGGGTGTGGGTGAGGGGGTGTGGGGGGATGCTATGAACGGAAAAGAAATGATAAAATGACATTTAGGTTTCATATAGCTATAAATTATATACTTTTCGATTATTTCTTTGACAACATTGGAAGGCTGTGGAGCTGCTGAGCGGTAAGAACTGTTCCCTTGCAGCAAGAGGCTCCTGGATTTGAACCCAGGCAGCTGTTTTCATCTTGCTGTGCCTGTAAACAACAAACAAGCTAGGTCAATAAAGCCTATTTAGGCCCAGGACACTCTTGCAAAAGAGACTCTATAGTCATGTGAAAAATCAAAGTTTTCACAGGACTCTTTGCAGTTCGGTGGAAAGAGTCCACCCCATGATTCAGTAGCTTGTAGAGCCACCTTTAGCAGCAATAACTGCATGTTATCGTTCTCTGTATGTCTTCATCTGTCTCTCAGATCATGCTCACGAATTGTGGCCCAACTCTGCTTTACAACTTTGCTATAATTCATTTGAGGTTTGTTTATGCACAGCTCTCTTTATGTCCCACCATAGCTTTTCAATCAGATTGAGATGTGGACTTTAACTTGGCAGCACCTTGATTCTTTTCTTTTTCAGCCATTCTGTTATAGATTCATTATAATAGATATATAGATATATAGATCCATTATCTGTTATAGATTCACACATTCACAGTGTGTGAATGTGTGCGTGAATGGGTGGATGACTGGATGTGTAAAGAGCTTTGGGGTCCTTAGGGACTAGTAAAGCGCTATACAAATACAGGCCATTTACCATTTTACCGTTTGACTCTAGAGTGTGCAGTGACTGCAAGGGACCCAGGACCTTTGGTGACAAAACAAGGCCAAATCATAACCTCACCACCCTCATGCTTGACAGCTGGTATGAGGTGTTTGTCTTGACATACTGTGTTTCTTTTTCTCTGTGAATGCTGTGTGGCCAGACATCTTCACTTCGGTCTTTTCTGTCCAAAGAACATTCAGAAGTGTTGTTGTTGGTTTCAGAGGCAACCCCTCTGGGCACCCTTTACAAAAAAGCTATGACCGTTCATTCTTTTTGTAATTGAACTGTCATGAACTTTCACATTCAGCATGCTAACTGAGGCCTGTAGAGTCTGAATTGTAACTCTTGGGTTTTGGCAAGTTCTCCGAGGACTGTACGTTCTAACCTTGGGGTGAATTTGCTGGGATATCCACTCCTGAGAAGCTTGTGGCAATGTGTGAACTTTCTCTTTCACGTGTCTATAAACTGAAATAGCAAATGCATTTTGTGTAGTGTCCTGCATCAACCTGTTAAAGTAAAGCAGGCTTTACCCGTGACAGCCTTGCATTGATTTCTTTTATGCATCTGCATATGCATCATCTTTGGCACTTTTTCATGCAAATAATTTTTTTTTCCTCTTGCACATGGTTTTGTCCTTTTTTTTTTTTTTTTTTTTTTTTTTTT
>NW_024582601.1:368754-406509 GCF_018398535.1 Haplochromis burtoni
TTTTTTCCTGTTAAAAGGGAGTTTTTCCTTCCCACTGTCGCCAAAGTGCTTGCTCATAGGGGGTCATATGATTGTTGGGTTTTTCTCTGTATCTATGAAGCGCCTTGAAATAAAATTGAATTGAATTGAATACAGTGTTTTTCATGAGAAATAGAAAAAAATCACTCCTTCTTTTGCAAATGGCACTATGTGTCACATGGAAATCAATTAAAACACTCATACAAACCCTTATTCTCTGTGCTTTCTTAATTGTCCCAGAAGCCGGACTGTAGCAGTCAACCAATTTAAAACAACATCCATATTAAAATGAAAATACAGCTTGCAACTTGTATCCACACTTAAAACTTCGACCTTTCCTCATTTGTAAAACAAGATGTTGATTGACTCGAAGGGTGATCGCATCACTGGTGTTTGACTACATGTTGTCTTGTTATTATTGCCATGTCTCAGGCACAACGGAGGAATTGTCATTGTGAGGGCGGACATGGTGGTGTGGATGGAGGGTGGTGGTGGACTTGCACGGGGAGGGTGGGGGGGGGGCTATATATGTGGGCATATGTGTGTGTGTGTATGGTGGAGGGGTGGGTGAGTGCAGTGGGGACAGGAGAGGCTAAGATGCAGGTGTGAACCTCTCATTATCGAGTGGCATGTGTCCTGTCACTCATTCATTGTTACTGGCCATGTTCACATCTGAGCTCTTTCACATTACTCATCCTCTGTTTGCCCCACCTGACCTCTCTCTGACACAAACACACACACACACACACACACACACACACATTCAATACAGCTGAGTATTCAGGCAGACAAATCCTCAGTGCACTACAATATTTATACATCTCAGTTGTTCTTGTGTGCTCAACTTAGATTAGGGGAAATTGTTTTACAAAATACTGCTTATACATTATTTACCCTTCATTCCCTTTGTTTGTTCTGCTCTCCATTCCTTTGTAACACCACTTTGTGAACATGTGCAGGGAGAAATCCTCTTTACACTCCTGCGTGTCTATCAATGTGCAATTTGAAAGGGAGCCTGCGGTATCTAAAAGATTCGTCACACTCTTTAAATAGAGAGTCACCTTTAAATTATTGCACCAATTAAACAATGTCAATAACAAAGCATCTTAACAGTATCTTGTCGTATTAATGCTGCTTAATGTGACACGAAATACGACTAAGTTATTGCAATACACTTCATTTAAGGATGCCAGAGTGTAAGTAGAAGTTGACTCGTAGATCGTTCATGTGAGGAGAGCAGTCAGATCCACTGCAAGAAAAGACCCTGGGGTTTTCCTGATGATCCGAGTTTCCTGGGAGCTCCTGGTCCCCTCTGTGTTATTCAATGCAGAAGATATGAGGTGCATGTTTTGTGTGTGTGTCTTAGGGGTGAAGGTGGGGATCTTAGGGGAAAGGAAACTGGGTGAGAGTTGTTTCGTGTTAACTTTTTGTTTGATTTTAATCGTGCCGCATGTGGTTGTATATTGGTGCTGTGTGTGTGTGTGTGTGTGTGTGTGTGTTGTGTGTGTGTGTTTGTGTTTGTTTTTGTGTGTGTGTGTGTGTGTGTGTGTGTGTGTGTGTGTGTGTGTGTATGTGTGTTGTATGCATCATTTCATGGGTGACAGAAAATAGAGAGCCCCCATGGGTGCCTCCTTCTGCTCAGAGAAGCCGGAGAGGAGAGACTTTAGGGACTGGGAGAATGAAGGAGGGAGAGTTGAAGAAATGGAGTGAGAGAGGGGGGTCCTGCCATCACATGGGACAGATCAAACCACAGCTGGCTGATTTCATTCGTCCCTTGCCTCCCACTCTTCACATCCACCCCTCCGTCTCCTTGAAACTTCTCCCTCCATTTTTTTTCCCTGTCCTCTTTCAGAGACACTGTGGAAATCGTTTTCAGTATTCAGCCTGTTGATCATGTCCAGAGAAAAATGTGCAGTATGAATATTAGAAAATACCATGCGCCCATTCATGCAGTCTTTGTTTTACTAGTTAGTCTGATTGACTATAATCTAGCCTGATTATTTACAAAGGCCAGCAACTGCTCTGTTTGCATAGCAAGGTCTTTGGTTTCATAAGAGTTGTGCAGAATTAAATTTAAAATCATCCAGTAGATTAAAACATTTCAGTACTAAAGTGGAAAACTAACAGACCCAATAAAATTGCTCTCCTCTGTGTTTTTGCTTCAGAAAAAAATCTCTGCCAAAGATCTGCTAAAAGAAGGTGCAACTGTCTTCAGGAAATACGTCACCACTGTAATTGTATCATTAAACCTGTCAGAAGGAAAATAGGTTCAAACTCTGTATTTTGATACATTGTGCATCATGTTATTTATTTATTTATTTTGGTAGGGTATTCAAAAGATACTGTTATCAACATGAATGGATTTTTATCAGGCTTAATAAACTGCCTTCATATAAACTGTAGGTAAAGATGACCAAATTCAAGGCAGTAAACATGAAGGCAGAAAGTTCACATGACCACCAGCCCATGGCTATATTTCAATCAGTGCTGTTACCCCCACCTCCCACGCTTCCTGCTCCATGCTTTCCTTTTTTTCCCCTTTTTTTTTCCATGCAGAGAAGGCGGAGGACGGAGAGAGATCAGACCACACATACAGATCCAGGCCTCCACCCTCCACCCCCAGCCTCCAGTTCCCCCGCCATCTGTGCACGTCCCTCTGCCTGCAACTCCACAACAACAAGGCCCTGAACCTCCGCCGAGGAGTCAATCCATCAGTGGAGAAAGAGAGAAAAAGACAGAGAAAGGAAGTGGAAGGAGAGAAAGGATGGGTGGCGGTGGAGGGGGGTGGAAGGGGTTGCAGGAAAAAGGAGAGGTGAGGAAAAGCGAAAGTGAGATGCCATGAAACTTAATCACAGAAAGGGTCGTGTCGGGCAGAGGAGAGGAACAGATTAAATTAGCATAGCATTAGATATGGAAAATGATCTCTGTCAAAATCATCCGCTGCACAATTATAATATGTTAATTACTTATTTCATTAAGGAAGTTTATTATGGCCTCGCAGATGAAATCATGCAGGCCGAAGACACCTGGAGGAAAAGCACTGATGCCTGAATCTCTCCCTCTCCCTCGCTCTCGTCACTCCTCAGTCTCAGCTGCCTCTCTCGCCCCATCCTCATTCCTTCACACATTTCTCTTTGTTCCTCACTATGTGGCTTTAAGACACAACGCTTAATATTGGCTACTGTGGTTGTCATATACCGACGACCACCAGAGAAGAGGTTTGATGTTTGCCTCTCTGTCTCCCATCTCCACGTGGCTCATCGGTAAGAGTGCGCATATAAATAGAAGTGAAAAAGCAAAGCCATATACAAACAGGCATGTGTCCTGTGCAAACATCTATATGTGCAGGTTCTGTATAAGGTTTTCTCTCTTTTTAAAAAAAAATCCTAAACTCTTAAAAGATATACATTGTCATCTAAAATGTTCTTTTGAGTATTTTTTTCATTACAATCTCAGATCTGTACCATTGCTACACATTAGTGTGTCACCAAGGGAGAAGCTTGTTCTCTTTTGATGAAACCATGAAAAGGAGACAAACGTGGTCTGTCCCTGTAGAGCAACTTGCCCAACACATATTAATTATTTATTTTCTGCAGTGGTGTTTTATTCATTCGTGAAACTGAGTTACTCACTCCTAACACAACTGATAAAAACATCGGTAATTCGCATTCACTCTTTTTGTTTCGTTTCAAAAGTTTTGCATGTTATTTGCTTAGCACTTGAATTTGAACAGAGGGGCACGGGGCACTTTGCATTTGTTTCCACGGCCCTGCTGTCTGGCTCGCTGGCGTGCTGCCTTCCTGGCTCATCACTGCTGTTCGGACAGACAGACAATGATGATGACAGTCATCAGGGATGTAGCAGCCTTCCGCCTGTCCATCCGACAGTAAGAGCGAGAGGAGCAGGTGCAGAAAATCGAGAACAAAGAGGAAGCAGTGAGTAGAGAGATTACACCTGGCAGTAACGTGTCCCAGGTTACGCTGGGTTAAAATCAAGGTCAGTTAGACACAGCAAATCCACAAGTAAACGAATTCAACCAAACTGTTCCGCTCCTTCCAAAGGTGGTCCGAAGTACCTTTAGATAAAGCGAGATTTTAATGCATTAAAAATTCACATATTCGCATTATCAGTCAATTGTAACTTTGTAGTAACACTTTAAATTAAACCTCTTGGTTATTTAGCCATAGCAGATATTATGTTGCATTAAGGTCAGTGAAAGTGTCATCAGGTTTCTGAGCGTTTGGGTGCCATGGTGAGGAACATGGTAAGGAACAGTTTTTCTGAGGGCTTTTTGCCTTTATTTACAGATTAGGAGTAAATATTAGACAGTAAACAGGGAGAGAGTGCAGCAGAAGACACGCAGCAAATGGCAACAGGTCAGGTTCAAAGCCAGGCCACTGCATTTCAGTCATAGGACATATGGGCACCCGCTCAATCACAGCGCTTAACTGGACCTGGGACAACTTTTACTTTGAAGGCGAAGGATCTTAATAATTTAAGTATAGCTCAGCAAGTAGTTGGCAAGTGTTTGCAGACCAGTCAGCATTCTCTGTGCAAACTATGAACAAGTCTGGCAATCTGCTTGCAACCACAAGGAGGTTTTCATTGCAGCAGTGTATAAATCTTTGTGACCAAGCTCACCTTGTGACTGCCAGCAACCTTCAATTCAATTCAATTCAATTCAATTCAATTCAATTCAATTCAATTCAATTCAATTCAATTCAATTCAATTCAGTTCATTTCAATTCAATTCAATTTTATTTATATAGCGCCGAATCACAACAACAGTCGCCACAAGGTGCTTTATATTGTACAGTAGATTCTATAATAATAGATACAGAGAAAAACCCAACAATCATATGACCCCCTATGAGCAAGCACTTTGGCGACAGTGGGAAGGAAAAACTCCTTTTTAACAGGAAGAAACCTCCAGCAGAACCAGGCTCAGGGAGGGGCGGGGCCATCTGCTGTGACCGGTTGGGGTGATCGAAGGAAAACGGGATAAAGACATGCTGTGGACGAGAGCCAGAGATTAATAACAGATATGATTCGATGCAGAGAGGTCTGTTAATACATAGTGAGTGAGAAAGGTGACTGGAAAGGAAAAACTCAATGCATCATGGGAATCCCCCGGCAGCCTACGTCTATTGTAGCATAACTAAGGGAGGATTCAGGGTCACCTGGTCCAGCCCTGACTATATGCTTCAGTCACCAAAGACTCAGGGACTGCGTATTTTTCCCCAGTAGTAGCCTAGGGGTTACTTTCCAGTCTCTCTGCATGTGTGACTGGGGCTTCAGCACCCAATTTCACTGAAAATGCCATCGACGTCTAGCAGTCACCCAGTCAGACAGGCTAGATGGTCCTCTAGCCTGTCTGACTGGGGCCTTAAGTAATCGGTTTAATCGCAGGTGATCCATCCATCCATCCAGCCTTCCACTGTTCACATAATACTTCTTATTCAAAACCACACCACATGAACTGCTTGGTAATATGAAGTCAAAAGCCAAGGGTGAAAGTAAGTAGGCTTTATCTTCTGGATACTATGAATCTGTGTTTAAAATTTGATAGCAATTTCTCATCTTGCTGAGATCTTTAGTTATGGAACAAAGTGGTGGATCAGGTGACTGACCTATTGGGAATGTAAATGATGTGGACCTACCATGGCAAATGTGACCATCAAGCATGTATTAGAGATAGACATCAATGCCATAGAAGCCATAGAATACACACACACACACACACGCACACACATATATATATATATATGTGTGTGTGTGTGTGTGTGTGTGTATGTGTGTGTGTGTGTGTGTGTGTGTGTGTTTAGTTAGTACAGTACATGTGAGTTTTATGTCGAAGGACAATGTTTTTTGGACAATCAATTTTTTTTCCTTAAATTTTTTTTTACTTTATCACATTTGTTAAGCTTTATTGAGAAATGTTAATAAGAATTTATTTATTAAGAAATTTCAAGAGTCCTGAAACTGCCATTATAGGGATTAGCAACATGCTCAGTTCACCATAGAATGAAGCGAAACACCATAAAGATAAAGTTCCCATGAAGGGAATTTGATGCAAGAAAAAGCGGCCGAGCCACTGACTGGAGTCTTTGAACTTTACATTTTAAAGTGTATGATAACTATACAGACATCATGCAAAATACAGACAGAAGAGCGAGTAATGCAGTGTTGGTTTCTAATGAAGCAAACTGTTTTCAAAGTAAATTTATGAATATATAAATATGCATCACATGTTCATTTTGTAACGATAATTGCTACATCCCTGATTTAGTGATTCCCTAATAGATTCAAATGCTGGAATCAGAAATATTATATAAAGAGCCAGAGAAAGATCAAAGATAGCCGATAAAAAGCTATAACGTCTGATGCATGTACAGTATGCAGCTGGGAACCGGGAAAAACAAATTCAGACGTTTAACATCTCTCCGATGATCCCAAATTTTCAAAACATCTTCGCTGTTTAACATGTTTAGCATTCTAACTTCAAAAATCCCGTAGCGCCTCTCATATTGGCTGCGAGGCTTCAAGCAAAAACCGTATTGATCGCAAAGTGAGAGGACTTGCAGAAGATAAATAAAAGGGAAAAAGAAAGGAGATGAGAGAAGAGAATAAGGAGATATATATGGCAAGAGAAAGAGAGGAAAAAGAGAGACAGAGACAGGCCAAATAAACCAGGGGCAATATCTTCAGTATCTGGGGCTCTGTTCTGCAAGGAACACAAGCAGAGGGAGGGAGGGAAAAAAAGAGGAGAAAAGAGGAGGAGAGCAAAAACATCTTAGAGAGTGTGTACAAAGGGAATGAAAACACACGCACACCCGAAGGCTGGGGTCACAGTCAGAATGCTAGAGAGGTGCAGCAGACCCAGCGGCTACGCAGGAACACCTCGCTCTGCCTTTAATATACCCTGCCCACCGCGCAGATTTCAAAACAGATAGTCAAAAACAAAAATCAACGCCCCCAAACACACACACACACACACACCTCTCAAACACAGCCTCCACCGTGTACATAAACTCTGCAGCCCCCATGCAGATGTTGTGTAGTCTTGTTAGGTCGAGCTCACAGGGTGGGAATGGGTAAATTCAACAACAATGCCAGCCACTGGGGAATTGCAGAGCAGACTCACACATACATACACTAAACTCTCTCTCTCTCTTTGCACATCACAGTCTCCCTATCTCGATCTCTCATGTGCACGCACGCAGAGTGAGAGAAGGGTGAGGAGAAATGAAAGGTAAGCTTTTCTTACCGTTTCATGCATAATTCTGCCTTACAGCGCCAAACACTGCGATGAGTTTTCGTAGCGCAGATATTTCTTTCTCCTTTTCGCCTCTGTTTTTGCCTGTTGTATGTGTGCGTTTGTGCACGTGTACTTTAAGGCCAAAAGTTGCCATCATGATAAAATAGTTAAGTTGGTTTGGGCAGCAGCTTGTTTTCAATCAGGGCATTTATGAGGGGTTGAATCATTTATGCGCCCAGCGTCCCGGGCGTATGACAGATCCCTTGGAAACACAAATTATCATGTTGACTTGCAACAAACACTGTGTAATTACATCATGGCCTGTCGAGAGGCATTAAGGAATCTTCACCCTATCTCCAAAGTAATGAGACACTAATGCAGCTACGTATGACACAGTCATTGGCAGTTAAAAGATTCACCCAAATATGCTGCCACTGAATAATTATAAAACATCACAGTTTTACAGGTTATCACATCAGAGTGTCTCTAGCATGTCGCTTCAATTTCAATAAAGGACTCAGTAATAGATTCACCATCAGGGACAAACGTCTCTGTGGCCCGCTGCTATATATCTGGCGTGCCCCTGTGTATCAGACCTGCCTCTGATTTCATTTATACATTTCTATTCTTGGGTGAGGAGTAAAAGTGTAGGTCCCATTTGAAATCCAGCAGCTCCTGCCATGTAAAAGAGCCAGAAATGGGACAGTTCTCCTGCATGTGTTAGCTCTCCACTTGATCCATCAGGCATCTATCTATTCACAGAGGTCTCTTTAGGAGCAGACCGCTCAGGGCTGTTTGCCTTCGCGATGTAAGTGTGAGAGAAATTGGGAGGGCCGTAGCCCTTAATGGTGTTGCCCCTCCCCACCCACCCCCAGCCTCCTATCCTTAAATCTGCAGGGAATAAAGAGTGCTGTTAAACCAAACTGGAAGACAAATGGTTTTGTTCAATGGGAAGCCGCCTCCATAAATCCCCACTTAATGCAGTGGAGGAAGGCTGAAGCAGAAACAGGTGAATTCGCCGCAGTGAGGGAAGCCATTCATTACCTCTCTGGAGAAGGGGAGAACAGGCAAAGAAAGGGCCAGGTAGATGGACAGACGGGTGGACAAGTGGAGAAAGATGAAACGAGGGGAGAGAAACTCAGCGCTTTTCTAATCTTTCCAGGCCTAGATTTAAACAAAACTGGGAAAAAAGGACAGTCGGTGGATCTTTTATGTGATTGATTTTAGTTGACTAAGGATATAATCAGTGTGATTTAACCCAGTCTACAGATTGGAAATGCTTTTCATCTGGAGAGAGTCAAACACTTCATCAGATTCCACTCGACACCCTAGCTTAGTGATGATAAATAGAATGATTATTGTAATATCAGTAAAGTACCTAATGTGCATCTTTTACATATCTTTTGAAAACACGTGGACGTTTACACTTTGATGTTAAATACTGTTAAGCAAAAGCCAGAAAAGTCATTAGCTACAATATGAAAGCACCTGTGCTTCCATGAGCGTTCAAAAATCTAAATAATGAGCCTTGACAGAAACACTTAGGCTGTATGATAACAGTGGTCTAGAACAGATTTTGAGTCACTGAATGTTGCCAAAGAGCTAAAAGTGATTTCTGTTCAATAATGTAATATCTGGGCGCACGGCCTTGAAAAGGAGATGTTCTGTGAGAGATGAGGTGAGGATAAGACAGGACGAGAGGCTCTGAAGGGCGAGATAAGTGAAGGGGGAAGGAAAGGTAGCATGGGTGGCGGGGCGTAGGAGAAACAGTGGCACGGGAAAGAGGACTGGAGTTTTGGAGTGAGCAGTAAGTGAGTTATATTTAAACCATTAGGCAGCTTATTCGCTCAGTACAAATGCAAATGAACCGGCATTATCATCACGGCCTCTTCCCTGGAAATCGACTCCCTCTGTAATACCTCAGCAGAAGTGGACCGGTCGTGAACCCTCCTCCTCTGCAGTGCCAGCTAGCCCTCAAATGGCCTACATAGACAGCTAGATGCACACACGCAGAGACATGCGCGCGCGCACACACATGTAGAGTACCCCTCCTCTCCCAGGCACCCACCCAAATCAGAGATCAAAGGCTGGATTTGTAAAGCTAATGGCTGCTGCGCTGCAGCCAGGGACAGGGAATGAGAGGAGAGAGAAAGAGAGGGAAAGAGGGCAAAACAGACAGCAACAGCGGAGGCAGAGTGACACAGACGCGCCGAGGAAGAAAATGTCTTTGTGTTTCGAGCATGTGAAATTACGAAGCACCATGTGGACAGCCACCGCAAATGCCACTATTTAAAAATAAGGCGACACAGAATATAGTGGGAGGTATCTCCAAAAACACCTTAGACAAACGCCATAGTGAGGCATTCACACTTTAACTTTTCGCTGGGTACAGTTTTACTTTTAGGCAAAGTGATGAGAAACACATCCACAGATGGTGACTATCTCTCGCTCATCACTGTGTGGGATTGTGGAATTGATGGTGTTGAAACAGACCTTTCTCTTTGTCTCACACATGGCGCAAGTGCTGCTGCTATTCCCACAGTGCACTGAGGGGCCATTGAGATAAATGGCATGAATACAAGAAAAGGAGTGAAAAAAAGAAGAAAGGAAAGGAGGAAAAATGCGTCTTCGCCTTACAGAAAGAGAAATCTCAAGCATTCAGTCTGCCAGTTTGCATTGTCCCAACATTTATAATGCTTTAAGCTTGTCAGTAGTGCTCTGTCACTCCCACTCGTTACATTGAAATCCTCGCTGTCACGAAAAAAACAAGAACGGGGGGGGGGGAGGGAAAAAAAAGACCCAACAAAAACAAAACCGTTTCATCACGTGCAATGATTTTGTGATGACAGAAACATATTGAGGAGCATATTTCACAGCTAAATTTAAAACTCCTCAGCATGTATACCGAATCTCATATTCTTGTATATTAACAGCTCAATTCTTGCCTGTTTCCAGTTCGCTCAATTAGGAGCCATTTTGGTGGCGAGCGGCTGGCTGACAGTGATGAGAGAAGAAAAGTAGCTCTTGCATACATTAGCAGTGGAACCAGGCCAAAATGCTAGATTTCTCCTGATGACACCAACACTGTGACTTCATTATCATGACAATAAACAAGCGAAATGAGCAAAAATAAAAGTGTCAGAGCAGCAAAATTGCGCTAGTGGCTGGTTAGAGCCTCCACTATGATGTCAATACCTTATTCAATGTGCTAATCAAGACAGCTGGTGATTCTCAATGGAGATGGTTTCGTTTCTATTTTTGACAGTGAACAAACAGTGAATTTCAAATCTTTTTGTTGTTGTTGTTGTTGTTTTTTAAACCACTTTTATGGCATAAGCAGTCCTCTAAGTTTCCCCTGCGATGAAGATAGCCTTTGAGATTTAGCGTCACCCCCACCTTCTTTCTCCTCACTCATCCTTGAGACTCCATCAGTCATCATGATGGGGTGCTGAGGCCCCTCCATATCCCCGTGAGAGAGAGGATGAGGAAGAGCATGATGTAGAGGGATGAGGGCCAAAGCCAGAGCTCTTTGTCAGGTGACAAAAGCTTTCCAACACAACAATAGCTATCAGTCACTCCCCGAGCCTGTCGGATTATTCGGATCACTATACAGCTGCAGTGGTGTGTGTAGGTGTCTGTTTAAGGGTTGTGGGGGTTGGGGGGAAAGGGGGTTTAGAGGTAACGGGAGGGGGTAGATATTGTAAGAAAAGCTGGTCATGGTCGCGCTTCACCCCTCTAACATTAACTATCAGTAGCAGATCGCTAACGTTTTGCTTACATACCAGATGGTTTGTAAAGCAGCGGGGTACCGTAGGAGCTCAAGCCTGGAGGTTCGTGGTGTTACATGCTTACATATTTGAATTTATAGATATTTCTAGGGCTAGGATGCTCAATTGGACAGCTAACAATCAGTCAGTATGACATGCAACAAATTTACCAGAAATGAGACTAGGAAATTTTGGAAATAAATGTAGCACTGGAAAAAAATACACATATGGAAATAGAAAAAAAAAACATGAAAAATGAAAATAATCTGTAATTGCTTCTACATTCATTAGATTCTTCAGAAATGTGATAGGTTATTGTTATCATCATCAACAAGGAGGCTGGGTGAGAGTGAGGTATTGACAGTGACCTCCAGCTCCACTCTCTCTCAGGTCAAAGTTCAGGGTGAGGCTGATGCTAAAGGACCTGATGAGCAGGAGTCTGAGAGGAGGGCTGGGCAACTAAAAAAAAAAAAAAAAAAAATCAATGCATGGCTGGTGGTGGGTCTCCTTCTCAATCAGCCTCCGTGACAGCTACTCCAGATGGCCACTGGGCAGGTTGGCTGTCAGGCCATCAGTGTCATCATTACCCATAAGGCACAGCACGGTCAAAAGGTCAAGGGGTGGGATCTGTAGATTTGTCACCCTGCAACACCAGGGAGGCTCCAAATATTTGTACCATTGTCAATGTGTGTGATTTCTTTTTATTGTCAGTGATATAATCCACAATATCCAAAATAGTGGATCAGGCAGGAGTAACTAATAATGGCAAAAATTTAGATATAATTTTAATGTGGAACAATATAAATGCTAGAACGGATCCAGCCTTAGCAACATGTGTTTTTCTTTTGTTTTCATGCCATAGTTTATACAATGCATAGTACTGTGGAGACTAGAGTTGGATGCTCAGTCACTTCCAGGAATAACAATCTGAGGGTGTACATGGCTGCTGGGGGGGTCTCTGTGTGCCTTTGAACAGTAGATGAACTCTGTAAACTCAGCAGCACCACTGCCCTGGTCACAGGGTCATTGCAGGGTCAGGGGTCACAGAAAGGGCTTCCGTCTGAACTTTAGCACTGTGGCCCTCTGATAACCTTGTTGTAGTGTGAGGAAGCATGGCGTAACAGAAAATAAAAGGATAGTATTAGCACCTTTAAATTAAAGTGATATTAGCTTTAGCCATCTTTGTTCCTGAGGCTAGCTCTTTTAGTCAAGTCCACTTATTTCCAGTGTTGTTGGCATCATGGAATATATTCCCTGACAACTACATTATAAGAGTCACACAACTTCTATGTTTTTCCTTTAAACTGATAACTAGGTTAGCTTAGCTTGCCTGATTCTCCCCAAAGGTAGCAAATGTGGCTACCAGCATGTCTGCGGCTCACTAGTCAACACAGATGCATAGGCCCTGTTTGTTTAGTGATCACACAAACTTAAGCTCCAAAAACATCTTGGTTGGAAATGTCTGGTTTTACAGGGTGGGAATTTTCTTTTCTTGTACTCTTTGGAAATCAGTGGCTACTAAAATCAGGCTTCTATTTAAGCTAATATTTACTCTCACAAAGCAAACTAAGTCCATACCCTGTCAGGTTTTTTCATTAGGCACGTTAGTCTCAAAAGAACCAGCTCTAAATCTGAGAAGGCTGTTTATTTTTGATAGGCAATATGTAACAATAACTGTATCTTCAGCAGGGCTGCAGTGCCACTTGAAAGCACTCTGTGTCCTAGTAGCACAAAGCCATATTCTTCTGAAGCGGTGAAATTATGCTTTTAGCACTGCGCGTGGAGTTAATATTCAGTAATATACACGTTATGATATTAAAAGGCACTATGAATGAAGGCAACGTTGAAGTACCACCTTTGACAGACAGCCATAATAATATATGTTCTGTTTCCTTTGCTGGCTTCCGCTGATTAAACACAATGAGAGATCAACAGCATGTTTTTATGATTGCTGTCTGTTTACTGCCTTGCCTGGTCAAAGCCTCAGAGTGTGTAGTATGTAAACATTATGTGCTGTCTTTCACGCACACACACCACATGCCTGTATGGGAAAACAGCAGTCGTGTAGGAGGGACTGCAGTTGCAGTATGTCTGATGAAGCCACAGTGTGACACGACCCTCTAAACAACAGATGCAGCCGCGCACACACACTCTGCCAAGTCCCATGCACGATGGAGCACACTTGTATCCACGCGGACTGCGAGAAGACAGAAACCATATCCGCATACATCCATATAAAAATACACTAAACGTGACCTTGCCCTGACAGTGGCATCCACCTACGCTACAATCTGTGTGACAGCAGAAAGCAAAAAGAGATGAGATGCCCATTTTTCTTGAAGTGGCATTTCTTTTTTGGATTTCTTCCTGTTACTAGTATTCTGATGTGTCAGAAATACAATGTGTTGCACCTGGCAGAAATCTAGCTCTTGCTAGCTATCAGCAAAGAAGCTGAAAACGAGGATACACATAAAGAAGAAGTAGATGTGTCGGGTGATAAAGTCGCTAACTCCAGGTGAAAGAAGTAACCCTTTATTCCAACCCTTTAGACCCCTCACCAACAACCTATGGAAATGTGAATGTTTTGATAGAAGTGTCCAAAGGTAAGTGCAAGAGTATGACGAACAGTGGAATTTATCCAAATATCAGTGTAGTTCTCTGCTATCCCAAACTCATATCCTGCATTTACAATCTTCAGGCCCCGAATCTTTATAGGCTTTCTGAGAACCTGTGGAGAAAAAAAAGGAAGAAGAAGAAGAAGAAGAAGAAGGGGAGGAGAGGGGGGCAACAAGAAAACCTAAAGGCTGTTGAACTACATTTGTCTCTCAGACAGCACCTACAGTCTGCTCTGCCAGCTAGGAAAACAAGGAAGGAGCAACCAGACGGAGGGGGGGCTGTTGTATTATCCTCCTCACAGAGGGGTGGGGGGGTGGTAGGTGGAGGGGAGTTGCTCTGCCATGTTATTGAAATCTCCAAGTCCTGAAGCACTCTGCTGTACTTCTCATTAACCGGTGCAACGTTTGCCGGGGTGTCTCTTTCCTCTTTAATAATAAAACAACGCTCCCCTCTTTTCTGCCGACTTAAAGGATTTCCTAATTTAATCAACACGGGCAGGAACAATAACAACAAAAGCATCAACAATGGTAACATGGCCTCCAGTGTCTTGTTGTACTTTTGCATAGCAGGGAACACGCTTGGATGCGGGGGGAAAAGTCATGTGCGCGAACGCTTGCGTTTGAGCTTCCTGCCTGGCGGAGGATGGAGGGAGAGCTGCAGAGGGGCTGACATTTAGTTCAGTTTCTTCTCGATGTGCTCATAACGCGGCTGCCAATCCGTTAGCAGGCTAATTGATTAACGCGAGGTGAAACGAATACTGTGTTTTGTCTGAGCGCACATTTACTCCACATGATGGTTTTGAACTGCGGAGACAGAGACACAACCCAGCTGGGAAGGAATCTCCTCAAAGTTAGCCACAGTGGCTGCTGACTGACCCACATAGCACATGCCAGCCTTAGTCTACACAGGCAACCTGACCTGACCCTCAGCCTGAATGTCCCTCCAACACCACTACAGTGCCTCACACACACACACACACACACACACACACACACACACACACACACACACACACACACACACACACCAGTTTCTTGGGTCTGCTGACCTCTTGATCACCCTCTCATAGTCCAGCTGGCCTCTCTTTCACCCCTGACCTCTAGATCACCCCAGATAGCAACCTGAGAGGCTGTGGTCATTTCCCTCTCCTTGGTTGAGAACAGTTTCATTCTGCAAGTCAGGACCTCTTATCAAACCAGAGTAGATCAGATATTTAAAGATAATGAAAAAAATTTGTGTTTGTAGTGTTTATTTTTTTCAGAATTATTGTAACAATTTAATTTTAGCTATAGAAATACATAGATTCTTTCTTAACAGTGTAAAAATAATACATTTCAAAAACTAAAGATTTTATTTTTCAGGAAAAAGTGAAAAACTTTAAACTCATGTGAGTTGACTGCAACTAACTTGCACGGCAAGCTTAAGTTAAAATCTGACTCATATCCAGTTTACTTTACTGTGCCGGAATATTTAACCGGTACAATTGTTTACACCAGACTTACAATTCTCAGTGAAAATAACTTTTCTAAGTGCTACTTCAGTACTCTTCTGGTTCACATGTTGTACTCACTTAAATTAGCAGCATCCTGCTACAGATAGCACAGTCGCAGAGCGAGCTATTGTCTGAAGAGAGAGGCTGCATATTTCAGCAGTAGTTGAAAATCATCTGTTTTTGTCTCCCAGTCAGGTATAACATGTTACATGCAGGAATTCAGGGAAACAATGAGGAAAAGGTAGAATTTTGTGCACAATATGCAATTGCTCCATCATATTTGAAATGCAGACTGGCTCTTTTGGTGAGAGACTAGTGGGAGTTGGAGGTGCACTGCAATGGCTTCTGGGAGTAGAAAACAAACAGTGCTGTCAAAACAAATGCTTTAATGCCTGCGGAGGCTGTCCTGCACTCTGCAGTTAGCAAGACTGGTCCATACCAGCCGACTTAATAGGCTAATATGGATGAGAGATTTTTTTTTTTTTTCTGTGGTGCTTTTGTAAGCTGAACTTTACATCAAAGACCCATGATTAATTACTGATAAGGGGTTAATAAAACATTAATGCTTTTTGTAATTAACTACGTCTCTGAGATACAGACAGCCCCTCTTGCCACCGCCACTTCTCTCCTCACTCACCCCCAGCTATGTCTTGTCTTCATCTTTTTATGTCACATTCTGCTGCATCGTGCCATCTCGCGTTTTGTTTTTTTTCTGAGGTTGAAGTGAAATCATTAAAATAGAGTATAGGATGGGCCAGAAGGGAACAAACACAGCCCCAGATTTGTTTATCCTGCTCCAGAGGAGGATGGGGTGGCGGGTTTTTAATTAAGAGCTTTTGAATATTAATTTCGAAGGGTGATGGAGGCTCCAACAAGGTCAAGATAAAAAACAAGAGCTTCATGACGCTCACTTTCTCAAGAACTGAGCCTCCAGAAAACAAAAGACTCTCATTAGCTGTCTCGAACAGGCCAGGGAGCGGGTTCAGACAAAAAGTAACGTTGCGTCATCTGCAGGGAGATTCTCACTGTTTTCTTCCACCTGAGTCCAGCGGAAAAAAAACAAACTTAATTACTGGAACAAAAACTATTGAGTTATGAAGTGTTTTGCATATAGCATTGGATCTTGTTGACATAATGGGATGTCTTCTGAAACAAGCTTGTCAAAGATTGACAAAAAAAGGCAAAATATGATTGTAACCGTTTTTTTCTTTCTTTGTCTAAAGTAAATATTATGTTTGGGCATTTTTAGCTTTTAAAATTAACAGGAAATTAAATAGAGATTAGGGTGTGGGTGTGGGAGGTGAATGGGACATATGAAATGGTCTTGGGTATGGTCAGGCCTCTGCAGGCTTTTGCCGTATAGGGCGAAACCCAGTTAGCTTAATAGGTTTGAAGTATTCAGTCTAAATTGTAATTTTGTGATGGCTATGTTGCATGTAGGCTTTGTTGTGGGTGTCTAGTGTGCTCTCTGGTGTTTGTGTGGTTAAAAACAGCGTAAGAGTTTTGCCAGTGATAGAAACACGGTGATTAATCACATCTACCTGGTATCCATTTTCAGTGTGCTTGTTAAAATCAAAAATACAGCAGCATTCCTGAAACCATGAGGTCCTGGGGATTTGAGAATTTCAGCACAGCTGATGCCTTCTCATAATCCAAGAAAGAAACAGTGCAGTGGGATACCTGGGTGAGGAAATTCAGATAAAGGAGGCATGAGGCATGGTGTTCTTATTGATACAAAATGTTCAATTCACATTAAGTGTTTAAGGAGACACTGAAAAAAACAGTATAAGGGCAGCAGAGAACCTGACATACTGTAAAGCTATACAGCACAAGATTTGCACATTAAGAAGCTGATATAAAATACTGTAGGTACACGGCACCATAACTAACTGTGGTTACGTCAGTACTCTACTGTAATTTTACAGGTAGGCCACATTTGTTACAAGGTATTAAGCTTTGGATTTAAAATACTTCAATTTTTTAGTGCATGGCCGGATGTAAAAGGGCCTCATTTTTTATTTCTAAGTTTGATTATGAAATCAGAAAATTATAGTTTCCTGTTTTGAATCCCTCAGCATGGATGTTTTCAAAGTTTAAATACAAAAAAAGTAACAGATCAAAATGTGTTATTGGAGTTATGCAGCTGAGTTCCCTTTTTTTGACATATATACTCATGTCAGAAGCCTCTTGAGATGACTGACTGATCAGGGTCTGTAATAATCTCAGTGATTGCCGAGCGGCACACATTTGATAATTTCAGGAATTTGTATGTTTTCCTATTTATGTGTTTGCCCGCTGTACTATCTCTCTTGTGCATTGAGAGAGTACATTGTCCTCAGGGGCCACCATACCATTCCGATTCTAATGAATTTGTTATTTACATTAAAAATTGTTATTTTTAATGAGACTAAGAATTTAAAAGGAGGAAAAGGACTCAAGATAGAAATGGTGTGAGGGCCTTCCTCACTACGCTAACCAATACACCCTGGCAGTTAAAATACACACACACACATGCACAAATATTTGATGCACATATACGTGCATGCACACATGGACACAAATAGAAAGGTTGCACACGTAGCTTTCTCTATCTCCCAAACACCCACACCTATACACAGTGGATGAGACAGCGGGAATGTGTGGTTAATATTTAACAAGCAGGAACAGAAATAGATGGGCTTGTGTGTTCAGAGCTGAATAGGTTTCTGCAGAGTGGCCTCTGTGGCACATGAAACATTTAATACACTCCAAACAGTAAATCATAGGAAATAGAAAAGTTTACATCATGATAGACTTGTAAAAGAGCCTCTGCTGGGCTGCATGTGACTTCCCTTTTTTCTTATATTTGATTAAAACAAAAAAAAGAAAGTTGTTACTCAGATTTTATTCTAATAAAAAATGCACCGGGCCTCATTAAGAGCTGGCTGAAAGCATTTTCAAAATTACCAGCAGCTGATAATCATGCAAACGGTACCAATAATAAATGGTCGCTACTTTTGCTTTCATGCAAAGGAAAGGCGAATAATTAGTGCCTGTTATCGATTAGGCGGTCATCAGCAACAATTTGAACTTGTCATGTCACCGGGTCTGCTAAGTGTAAAGATCACGTTGCCTCAAAGTGAAACAAAAACATCTGGTCTATGAGTTTGTGAGCGCGTGTTGTTTTTGCTTTTCTCTGCCTTTTTGGAGCCTGCACATGTGCTACCTGTGTGAATGATAAATCTGTTCCCTCTCATAATCTATGTGATTCAAAATGTGATATATGTGAGCATGAACTTTGAATTATGACCCAAACCGTGGATCGTAAATCTCTCCTCCCAAACTCTCTCTGAGTATACACTCTTAGACTCTTTGGTTTGGTCCACTCATAAATCTCTCCAAACTGGAGCGGAGGTACACGCTCTTTCTTTCTTACTTTCCAGCGCTCTCCCTCACACAAGTTGGAGATTTCCGATTGGACAAAACAAACGTGGAGAGGTCGGCTGATTGTTGCAAAGACAAATATGGAGGATTCAGAACAGAATAAAGGAGATCATTTCGATAGCGTGCCATTAAGATCTTTTGATATATAAAAATATATATAAAAATGTAAAAGGCACTATACTTGTCTCACTGTATAGTCACAACATATTCATGCAATAGGGCAGAAACAGAATAGCAGGCACTTTGAACTTGGTGTAAGATAACAATGGTCTTAGCCAAAAACCTCCCACAGCTTCCAGGCTGACCACTGATTCGGAGACTGGAGCCTCGAGGGTGTTTTCCAGACGGTGTTTTCTCTCTCTGTCTCATTTGTGCCACAGCCAAAGTGGATTTCAGGAGAATCACAGCATCAGCAGTCGAAACCTGAGTGGTGAGAGGACAAAAGAGTCGTCTGCTATTGTTACCCCGGCTCTCAATAATTTGCAAGTTAGCATGAGGTGCGATATCACAAAACAAACGCCCTCAAACAGAGGGGAAAAAAATATATTGCCATCTCGGCATTCCTTCTGTCACCTGTGAAGAGAAACACCTGTGATGCGCAAGAGTCAGTGCATGGTGGTGGGATTATTATGTAGTAAATATTCAGAGGCTGCTTCTTCTATTAGTTTATACCCATACTGTGCAGCCTGTGGGCGTTGGTGAAGAGCAACACTGTAAATCTATACACACACGGGTGGGGTTACCTTTCGGCTTCATTTTGAGACGTGACTGAGTCGTGTCCAGTCCATCCAGTTCCTTCAGAGCAGATTGATTTACATGTTTGAAACTCAATTCCTCAATTCCTTACACAAATATAAAGCTATCTTTATGCTATGCGCTCATCATTTACCTACATATGTTAATTGTATTATAGTCAAACATACTTAAATAACATGAAAATAATGTTTTTGATTTGGAGTCAGTTTGGTATCTATTCAAATGGACTGAATACAGATTTACACTGTAGGGTCAACATTTGTTTTTTTTTGGTTTTTTACTAATTAACAAATTAATTTTATATTTTGAGCCACCATGTTTCATAGGAAGTTTCTTCCTGGTGAAGCAGAAAACAAGCCAGCTCATTGGGCAAAACCATATCCTGCTGTGTCATGGGCGAATCTGGTTTTAGCTGGTTTTGTTTGTGTAGGCTTTCTTCACTCCCTTGTGTGTCATTCCCACGTATGTATGTATTAATTTGAGTATTACTATATTTTATAAGCACAGCCGTTAACTTCATCTTTCATCTTCTTTCCTTTGTATTTTTTAGGTAAAATACATTTTTAAAAATCTTGTTTCCTCAGAACCTGACTTCTTGCTCCATAAAACCTAGAGTATCTGCTATGCAGACAAATTACACCCATGAAAGCAATACTGTACACTGCATCACTGATTTAATGGGCATTAATCTGAAAGCAGCATATCTAAACTGGATGAGCTGACCTAATTTTAAACCAAGTCAAATGTAAAGGTTATTCTATATAATCTTTTCAATATATAGTTTGCAGCAAAAAAAAAAAAACAGAAGAACAAGAAGTCAAGTAAAATTCAAGTACTTTAAAAACTGTTGTTAAGTGAAGTAGTTTAGTAAATGTTTCTAGCTATGTTTCAGAATTCTAAATAAGGCCTTTTAAAGAGGAGTGTTCGATCTAAAAGTGCAAATGTATGTATTTATTGACTGCGTGATAATAATGCTTCACCAGTTCGTCCCCAGAAATGCAGGCCTGGTGATTTAAAAAAGAAATCAGACACAGCTTGCATTTAGTGAACTGATGCACCTGATATGGTTCATTATGATTGTCATTTCCACTTCTGCTCCTACTGGTGCCGCTGCAGTCGTTTTGCTGCCGGTAACGGCGCTATATGGAGTAATTAGCGCGAGTGTGTTGCGGTGGGTTTACGGGACGCAGCGTTGTCGCCTCCATTACGGCTGACATTCATCGCTCATCAGTCCACTCACAGATGATGATGATCAACATACGGCGCATCATCGCTGCTAATGAGATGCGCTTTGCTGATGAAAGCCATTCGTCGAAATTCAAGCGTAAAAAATAGAGGCAGAGAGGAAGAAGAAAGAGAGACAGGAGGAAAAAAACACATACACAGGAAGGCACATTCAGACAGCTCTCATCTTTCAATCTAATGGTGTTAACTAAGATTCATTAACCACCAGCCATCTTTGTCCTGCAGGAATCTTGGAAGTGTGTTTGTGTGTTTGTCTGTTCTCTGTTTCTCTTCCACATACACTCTGCCTTATGTGGCATGTGGTCATGTGTGTTTGTTTGCGTGTGTGTGTTTATGTGCGTGTGTGTTTATTTGAGTGGCCATGGGAATCTGTACAAAAATTTGTCTGTTTCAAAGAGAAGGTTCACTTCATGCCATTATCCATAGTAAAAATAAATTCACAAATGATTTGCTCCTGGAAATGTGGCCATGTGTGTGTGTGTGTGTGTGTGTGTGTGCGTGTGTGTCGTAGTGGGTGTGTGTGGGTGTTGTCTGTGCAGAAGGGGTGCTCATCATCTCCTGGAAGGATTGATATGAACATTCTGTCACTCACGGGCAGCACAGATGGCTAATTTCCGGAAAAGAGCAGATTTGAGCCAGGTTTTAAAGAGAAAAAAAATAAAAATGGCACTTTTTCAAAGTGCATGTGTGCCTGTGTGCGAGTTTGGGAGAGGCAGAGTCAGTGTGTGTGAGTGCCTATAATGTAGCGGGGGTTCAGTCAGGCTTGACCACTGACAGATAAAAGCTTTGTGTTGTTGAGCTGCCAGCCCAACATGGCTGCCTGTCAGAGTGTGAGTGAGTGGTGTGTGTGTATGAATGTGTGTGTGTATCTGTATGTATGTATGCGTGTGCGTGTGTGTGTGTCTGTGCGCTCAGTGAAACCTCCAATGTGATCTAGGCGCCCACAGCTGTGGAGCTCTTCCAAAGTGCTAACATTTAGACAAACAATCCCTGCTCCACATCCATCGGAGAAAAAAGAGAGAGAGAAAGAAATCCAGATAACGTCACTTCAATACCCATTTAACACTCGCTTCTCTCGCCACCAAACATTGGCTATGGTTTTGTGGAAGAATGAAGGAAAGGCTGTGACGGGATTACAGCGCCGTTTACTGTAAATAACCAATTTAATGACCGCTGGCAAGCGTCAGACAACAGGCCAGAGGCTCAAAGAGAGAGACAGAAATACAAATGTGAGTCATCTGGTTGACTCCCCATTAGACCAACGCAGCGAAGGTACTTTGGAGCCATGCTCACGTGATGCCATGAAATAAAATAGTCCAGCAAAACAAGCACATTTACATAAGAAGAGCTTCCTCCTTAGGCAAAGAGTGTTTGAGCTGGACTGAGTGACTGGCAATGCCATGACCTCAAGTGGGACAAGATTGGGAAACAATATACTGTCTATGTGTACACACCCCAGAGCACTGCTTAAAAAAATATATATAGGGACATGATTTGTGCATGTGCATCCACGTTTCAAAACGCATGTGTAACTGTCACTGTTTAGATCACATTTAAACAAAAGAAACTGGCATTTTTCAGTGTGTATATGCAGGTGGGCACATTTGTTCATTCAACCAAACACCGGCACCACCTTATTTTAAATAGATTGACGTGTTTAGGTTTTTTGTGTGCGTGAATTTGTGCGTGTGTGAGAAAGCGGTTTGTTTGACTGGGCATGCAGTGAATCTGTGTGTTTGTCTGCGCTAAGCGGATGAGGGACCCGGTGAGCAACGCTAAAACATCTAACTCCTTGTCCTTGCCCTTGTCAACATGGCGCCGTCCGTTATCCCTCACCTAGCAGACAAAGACACTTCTTAGAGGAGGGATCATCAGTTGCCTTTGCAACTCTGCAGATTCACTCCATAAATCCTAATTACCCCTCCCAAGCACCCCCCCCACCCACCCCATATCCTTTCCCCACTCCACAAATAAATGGTCAGAAAGTGTAAAACATCTGCTGCGTGGATCATCTCAGTGGCTGCAAAGGTAAATCATCCTCGTCTGTTTCTATTATAAAGGCAGCACAGTCAAGGGACTTCAGCTCAACTGAATGTGGAGCATCACTTCACTGACTCTGTTTCACTGTGTCAATTGACTTTTCATTCAGTTAAGCCATGAAGTGATGTCTGTTGCTATTTTCTATGTTGTTGACAATTTAAAGTAAAGCAGTGGTCATAAGGCAAAACTAAGGGTGTCAAATAATGACAATATTACTGGTCCAAAAACCAATATTTAACCTCCTAGGACCTGGCGTCCACATATGTGGGCATCACGTTTTGGGTTAATTAGACCAAAATATTACATCTTGCTGTACAAGGGCCTGATATCCACTTACAAGGACACTATACTGTTCTATCAAAATTTTAAATGAATATCCTCATATGTGGCTCTCATTTTTCTCAGAAACAAAAATTTGGTAAAAAAAAAAAAAAAAATCTGGTAATTCTTTGTTTTTACATTCATGAGGTCCCAGTCAGACCAAATATCAAAGAGAAATTAACAATGCATGCCATGGAAGAGTTCGGGTCTTAGGAGGTTAATACCATATCTGTGTAATATCATATCATTTACATGTATAGCTATGAGATATATATTTAAATATAAACTTGCGAAATTATAGGCAAAGAGGCTATAGGCAGGAATTGCTTTAGTATGAGATGCCTCAGGTTTAAGGATTTCTTCATTATTACAAGTAAATCTTCACTAGTTGTCAATACATCACTCTATTTTTGCTTTTCCAAAGGAAAATACTTAATTGTGTACAGACAAGCACAAAACTACACTTGTTTTATAGTCCACATACTAAGTCATTGTATCCATGGAAACCTTACACTTTGTGTTCTTTGTAAAAGTTCTACGTCTGTTCACAGCGGCGACATTCAATGAAACATTCTAAAAAGACTTAAATTGAAATTTGAGCTAACAGTGGTTATTTTAAATCAAGTATAACTCCATTATGTCAAGTGTGGTGATGATCCACAACAGGCTTAAAAAACATATAATTATCACAGACTGTATCATGTAATTGCAAGATAGGGTCCTGTTTCTTTGTCTTTTGTTAAGGCAGTAGTCTTCCATTATTTAGAATGTAGACTATTATAAAGTTTAAATAGCATCAAATGCCATGAAACCAGTGATAGACGTTAATAGCATCGTCCCAATGCATGTCACAAGCAAAAAGGGACCACAATCCCTAAGAAGATGCCTTTCAGTAAAACAAATTGGTCTTATACTGCATGTAACCCTTTATGAACAGGTTGTGTTTGCCTTAGTCACATGTCATGCTGAGGTGAAGCACCTCTCTTTTTCCATAATACAGCCATTGATAAAAACAGCATTACAGCCAAAACTTAAAATGTCCTTTTAGACTTAGTATGTTGCTGTGACATTTCATAAATATAATTGCACTGATTGTTTACTAGGTGATAGGCACTTTTGAAATGAGGGCGTCAACCAAAGACTTTGACATCACTACTCATTTGTGAAACTTGATTAAGGCAATAAATCCATACAAACAGACTTCTTTTTGCGTAGGTTTAAAGGACCCTTTATACCCAGAGGCTACATCCATCTTTTTTATACAACACAACTATACATGACCAAATCTTAGAGGATATAATCTGCCGAATATGTGAGGTTATGTAAAGTGTTGCTTTCACTACTTGATCGTGGTAAACCATGTGTGAAATTCTTTGCTTGTGTTCCCTAAAGTGAAGGTCCCTCATTATTAGATTGAAAAGTACAGTAAGTCATGGATTGACTGTGCATAAGTGTTGAGTCAGCCCTCATTTTGTTAATATTTTGCAATTAAACTTGGAAATACGTGCAAAAATATGTACAGTATGTAAGGCAAACACAGAGCTTGAAAGTCAATATTTGGTATGACTGCTTCTTCTCCTTCTTCATCAACATAGCCTGAACTCTTTTAGGCATCTTTCTTAGAATTTATTTTAGTTTCAGGTCTCCAGGCTTCTTGAAGGACATTCATAGCTATTCTTTGGATGTTGGCTACCTTTTGTTGTGTTCTCTGTTAAGGTGATTTTAAGGTGTTTTTTAGCTGCCTGTTGACCAACAACCAGAGTTGACTTTGTTTTAAATGTTTTAAATATATACATAACTTGAGCTCTTTCCCTTGATGGTACTTTTCTGTGTTCATAACTCCATCAATTTTGAAAAGATCCCCACACCACTGGCTGAAATGCAGCCCCAAACCACGACAGAGCCTCCACTGTTTAAATAAAAAATGTCACATTTGAATCCATCGCTGCGTAACATCTGCTTCCACTGATTTTCCGTCTAATTCTTGTGTAATTTGGAATACCTCAGCCTTTTCTCCGTGTTTTCCCTGTGAAAGAATGGCTTCTTGACAGCCACCCTTTCACTCAGACTGTTTCTGATGAGTATAGGACCAGATGCATCTCTTAGGCCCTGCATCAGATTTTTGTTGGATGTCTTTCATATTTCATAAGGATATGACTTTTAGATATTGCTTATCTGCTGTAGAGAGCTTTGCAGGCCTCCTAATTCTTTTGTTGTCTTCCACTTGTTCAGTTTCCTCAAATTTCTGAGGACACACTGCACACCATGCTGAGATATACCTAGTTTTTGGCTAATATTTTTTTGTTGATGCAAAATTCTATTTAGGGTGTCAGACTGTGTTATCTTCGGCATTTTGCACAGTACTGTATGCAAGGTGTCAAAAGCTATAACAATAGGTAGATGACTTTACAAACTTTACAGTACAGGAGGCCTTACAGCACAAAATGGGAAGACCAGGCTGTTTGCTAGAGAGAAGAAATTGGCGATGTTTTAAGCACTTGAACAATACCAGATTGTTGAGGGAATGGAAAGGTTAATGGCAAAAAAACACACAAAGGAGAAACTAAAAAATGCAGATTGAAAAAATAAATAACTAAAATAAACTTTGGCATTAGCAATACCACTGGCATGATACAGAGGCAATAGGATTCATCTCATTTACACTAATTATGGGACTTTGAGCTTTGACAACTACGCCAGTTTATTTCTGTTTGGTATTAAACAAGTAGACTCGCCCAGGCCTGTTGGTATTGACATTGCATTGTTGTTTACTTGTGTAAAAAAAAAAAACAGATGGCCTTAACATATTTGATATTGGGGGAAGGGGCGTGGGTGGGCAGCAGGTTCATGCTAGTTTAGTTTTGTGTGTGTTTCTTGAGCAGGCGTGTGGTATTTTATTTGCCCTCGTCCTTTTCTGCCTGTCTCTTCTCCCCTTCTCCCTCCTTCTCGGCTCTCCTCAGCCTCCAGCCAGCCTTGCCACAGACAGGAGGTCAGGCCATGCCACTCCGCTCTGCCTGCTGTGAGCGCTGGGTCACTGAGCCAGATAACACCACCAACTGTTCAATATTTGAAGAAATCAAGCATTCTGTTTGTTTGAAATTTTGCTATTTGTTCGTATTCTTTCCACCTCCCCCGATAAATCTTGCAGTTTATGCAAAACAGAAGAGAAGCTCAAGGGTGAAAAGCAGCAAATTAAAGCTTTGGGAAAGCTGTAAAGCAATAACTCTTATTGTAGCATGTGCATTTAACCTATAAGATAAATGTATAGTGTAATGCCTGTACTTTCTACATCTAATGTAGAATACCATTTCAGTTTTGAATCTTGTTAGAGTTGTGATGAATCATTTAAGTTATTTTCTAAACCCCTTTGTTCATCTATCTAAAATAAATAAAAGTCAGCCATGTGCAAAGAGTTTGTTCAAAATATCCTCTAACTTCTACCTTACTCATTTTAAATGCACCTCTTGATTTTTACAGCAGTGTGAGGCATTCAGTTGAGCAACAATGTTTCCACTCGAGAGGGACATTTTGGCACTTCTTTTCAGTGTTTATCATGAATATTCAAAACTGTGATGCATTCCAAGACTGACACACCAGACATGCAGATTAGTGGAGAAATATGCTACTCCGCGGTCAGGGTGGTAAAAAATTGAAGCCGGATAATGTGAATGTTTATGTTTCCTCTTTGGTCACCTACAGCGAGTGAAAGCAACCAATTTCAAAATAGAATGCGACTGTAGTGAGGGTGTTGTGTAAAACGGTGCTGTTTAAAATAGGAGTGCTGTCATGTGCACCCGAGCCACGCAGTTTTCTCCACAATAAAAAGGTGATTTATTTAGTATTTGGAGGACTGTCAGGCCAAGCAAAAGATTTCACAGGGTCTAATTTAATCTTGAATTGCTTAGCTCCATACACCATTCAAAGTCAAGAAAGGGGCACCCGCTTTATTTTTCACAGCACAAGAATTGCAGACATGCCATTCCACATAACCGGGAAGTTGTGCATAAGCAAACCGATATGCACATTAACGAGTGCCAATATGCAAGGATGTGGCAACGCGCACAGAGTAGCAATAGCTTATCTCCTACGCAGCCTGATTTTGTGTTAAAATAAAGAACAACGGTTTAAACACCAGAGGTCAACTGAGGTCACTGATTCAGATGGAACTGGAAATATTTTTTAACAACATTTGAAGAGAATAAGGAAATCGTCTGAAAAACCATCAGCTTTTAAAGTCACGTGTGTAACTTTACAACAGGTTTTCTTTCTATTGGTCACTATGTAGCAGTCTGTAGGCCACAGGAAGCATTTTCTTAATGGGTTAACAGTCTTAATTGCTTCTTCAAGGTCTTATTTAATGCAGTGTGTGTGTGTGTAATGTGATGTGATGTGTGTAATGTGTAAATATATGTGTGTCACTATTTTCTACTATATGCTCCACTTGTACGCTCTACTCGCTGCTCGCTTCTTAGCTGTTAAAGGCTAGCAAGCAGTTGATCATAGTTTTCCTTTTATTTAGTGGGGAGCACACATACTGCTGGAAACAAAGATGGAAGAGGTAGAAATGAATCAAAACTATAAATATGTGGGCTGTGAAATTAATGTGCCAAAACACAATAAAAACTGTTAAATTCTACTGCCGTTCTAGCCGATCTGCGAGGCTGTACGCATGCACAGCAAAGCTTTGAGTGAAACGGTAATGCCACGCTCACAGTGAGCAAATTTCAAAGTAGCGAAATGCATGTCTTATTGAGCGTTGACTTTATTAGAGAGCGCACAGAAATAGTCTAACAACTGTTTGAGGGATAAGCGCCAATACTTCATGCACAAAATTTTAAAGTAATCTTAACAATCCAAAGCGAAAGCCCAGCGCTGGCGGGTTATTCTTCGTGATCAGTCAGTATGTTTCAGGTTAATGTGCAGGGTTTACTCCTCACTGTCAGACGATTTCAAGTCACCCTCGGCTTCATATGGCAGCTTCTCTCTCTGCAGGTTCTCTCTGCCTGTCTTACTTACTCTCTCTTTCCATAATGTCCTCTCCAGACACCAGTACACTTGAAGGGTTTAAGGTAATTGCACTCAGGGCTTCATCTTAGCGCTGCTCTCTCACATGTGGAATCATTATCCAGGCTAACAATTACAGCCTGCTCTAGTAATTGATCAGAAAACTGTCTCAGGGAGGTTAAAAGGTATTAAATATCACCACTTTCTTAATTTACTGCGCCTGTCAAATAAAAAAGGAGGAAAGAGGAGTGAAAATGAGAGTCTTCAGCCTTTTCCCTCTCTCAGCTTAAATAATGACCCCCAATTAGAGTTCTTCTCTGTTACTATGCACTGCTCTAATGCAGGTCTGTTGGCCCTGTGGCTAATCTTGTGTACACAGGGTCATGAAGATTTTAATTTATCGTCTTGGCATTGTGCATGTGTGTGCGTGCGTGTGTGTCTGCTTGCTTCTGTGTCTTTGTGTACGTGTGGATGTATTTGCATGTGCAGCATGTCTACGCGCATGCATTTTATTTGTGTGTTTTCTCTTATTTTTCAACTTTACTTTCACCAAATCACCAATTCTAATGAGTTGCCACTGGCAATTATTGCCCACTTTAGCTGTGACCCTACAAGATGAGGGGGTCAGAGTGTGCTACTTTGTGCTTTTGTATGCATCAAAATGGGGAGGGGAAATTATCAAAATGTGCAAAAATAAACACAAGATGTTCATTGTGTCCTAAGTGGTCCATTATGTGCACAAATCTGCCTTTGTATGCTATTATCGCACCTCTTTGTACTTTCATTACGAAAAAAAAAAGATTTCTTTGATGTTAAAGCAAGAGTATAAAACGCATCAGATGCTGTTTAGTGATTATTGCATTTATTATTCTACCTCCTTCTTTATTACATTACAACAAATTTCTGTTTTTGTGTCACACGTTCAAACACTATACTGAATAAAATCCAGCCGTGTTAAAGGATTTGGTGACTTTTGCCCTTTGTAGACAGTTTGGTCAAGAAGAAGTAAGAAGTAGAGAAACGCACAGACTAATACATATTCAAACACACCCTTAAAAAACGACCACGGTGTTCTTGTGTGTGTCTGCTGATTCCTTGTTTTTTTATTAAACATCTATTAAACAATCAGCCCCAACCCATCTCCCTCTGTTCCTCTCTCTCCCCTGGTAAGGATAGCTGACAATGATAGGCAGACAGAGCAAGGTGGAGGAGGTGATGGGAGGAAGATGAGGGGAGGAATGGAGGGATAGAGGGTAACAGCAGGGGACAGCAGGGCTAGCAGGGTGAGCGACGCTTGGTGCCTCTCAAATCAGGTCCATTTTTTCATTAGCTCATATCCTTGCCAGGCTTTACAGCTGGCTGATCAGCAATCAGTGGCCGTTTGTTTCAATCAGGCAGCGACTCTACTGTTACAGACAGGACCAGATTACCGAGAGAAAGAACAGAGGAGGAATGAAGAAGGGAGGAGAGGATGAGGAAGGTGAAGGCAGGGGGAAAAGGAAGCACTCGTCTTTACCTCGCCATCAGTGTGATGAAAGGGGTGAAGCAGGGGACATGCAAATACAAAACGTACAAAATGGAGAGCAAGGCAGTTGCAAAATATAAGGTTTTAAACAATGGAGTCAGCTGTACTGAACATGCTCCCCATCAGTGCAAGGACAATAGAACGAGGCTAATTTTATTTCAGTGTTGCCACTTGTGTGCTGGAAAAGTTAAGGGAGAAAAAAGGAAAATCTGAATGATTGGTACACTGCAAAAGGTATCTCTTTTAACAAGTCATTTCAGGAAAGTCTTTTGTTTTGGGGTCTTTTTTGTAAAACAAGTGAAAAGAACCTGTCATCTAGCAAGATAGAGTTGGTTGTTTTGCTTTTTTTTTTCTCCAAAGGAGTAAAGTAATCTGCATATTTTTCTCCTTCTTTCAAGATATTGTGGCGTGTTTATAGCAAAAAAACAACGACAAGTGAGACTGCTAGAGTAACAAAAGAAATCAGCTCACCCTGGCTGCCCAAATTACTTTCCTGTTGCCTTCCTGTTTGAAGAAGAAGAGAAATAAGACTTTAAGATCAGATATGAGATTAAAAGCCTTGATGAGAGTGAGTGCTTTTTTTTTTTTTTTTGCTGTGAGGGGAAGTATGAGGAAATAAAGAGAATTGAGAATAATATCTATCTCATTCCTCTTCCAGTCATCCAGCCAGCCTCTCAGCCTTTCAGTGCTGAAAGGACAGAGTGAAAAAAGATGAGAATGAGGGATGATTTAAGGAGGAAAGCCAGCACCGTGCCCAGGGAGGCCTTGTGCCTACTGAGCGTGCCCAATGAGTGGCGGAGACTGAGGCGTGTTGGATCTATAAGCAAAGTATTTATCCTGCCAGAGACCCTGAGAGATTAGCCTCCGCAATGGTGATTTATACTGACACACAGCCATCCTTTACCTTATACTACTCTCTCTCTTTCTCTCTCTCTCTCTCTCTCTCTCTCTCTCTCTCTCTCTCTCTCTCTCTCTCTCTCTCTCTCTTTCCCTCGCTCTCTTCATTCCCTGTGGATTGTGTCTGTCAGTGGGCCCTGATGCCCAGTTAGCCTCCAGCTATGATATTTGATCATAGTAACTACTGACTCTGTCACCTCCATTTCTTTTCGGCTCAGATACATTATATATAAGGCTGCTGAGACATGGATGTATAGTGGAGAGGGCAGGAATCATATGGAGATGGATTAAAACAAGTTTGATGAATAGAGCATCTTCAGCATTAGACGGCTTGGATGCATGTTTATTTAGCTTCTTGACAACCTGGTTGTCTCTCTATATGAACAAGACAGGATGGAATACATCACAGTAATCAAATTTATTAGATTCTATTAAATTGTAGTTATATAAAACCAAGACTGGTCAATTATGGAATACAATGTTAGACGTAGAGGTATAGGTAAGATCTGCTTTGATTTATTTGTAGTCTTAAAGTCAGAGTCTGTGCTATTCTTTGGCCTGAAGCTGCCAAAACTGTTTTATGTATTTTGAGGCCTTGTCACACCACTTAACAGGATTTAGAAGCAGCAAAATCAGTTCATTTAAGTGGAGCTGCTGCAGTTGCTGGATTCTCTCATAACATGTAAACCTTAACATATTTTTCAGGACTAACCTGTCATGAAGTCTGACATAGAAATTGGCAACACTGAGTAATAGCATGCTAACTTGTCAATGCTGCCCTCTGAGGAGACTGAGAGCCAGAATGTAAGAAAAGCAGGCAACTTATAGCACATTAGCTACATTTTATAATCCCCCTTGTGGCTACTGAACTAATTTGGTCTGTAAGTTATTCTTTATTAGCTTTTTTCTTCTGTAACTTTAATATGAATTATGAACAATTATAATGTAGGCAACACAGAACCAAGAAAATAAGCCGACTTGCATCAGCCAGGGCTTTAGCTAGCTGTCTACCATGAAAAAGACAAAGTGTTTCATAAAGTAGACAGCATGGTAAATGTACTGCAAGCCTCTATAATTATTTTTTATGTAGAGGCTCATTAAAGTTAGTGTGTGTAAAATTTTTTCGTTAGAGGTCAGTAGATTGCAGATTGAATTCTGTTTTCTTTCTCCTCCCAGTTTAAATGCATAATCCTAGGTGTAGTGGCCACTGTAGGACGAACATATTTTAGTCAGGCAGTAGAAATCAAAAACATTACATTTAGACTGTATCCAATAATAGCTGTGGCCAGCCAGCGTATTTCTGCAACTGTTTCAGAGCCACCCTGAAGTTCTTACCTATCTGAGTAGGTCCACTGTCTCTGTGCACTGTGAGTTTGTTAATAGGTGAGATGTATAGCACATGCTGTACTCTTCTATGGGTACAACTGCTGTTTTTGCTACTGTTAGCCTCCATTAGCTGCTGTTAGCTGATGATAGTGACACGATGTTTGCTACTGTTAGCCTCCATTAGCTGCTGTTTGCTGATGATAGTGAAACCATCTTTGCTACTGTTAGCCTCTTTGGCTGCTGTTAGCTGCAGTTAGTGAGAGCATCTTTAAAGTGAATTTAACTTTATCAGGCTCTGACACTAAGTAAATAAACTCTGTGTGAGAATACAACCAAAATGTTTATCAGTGGTAAAGTGTGATTTTTTTGCAACACATGAGCCTAAAATTAGCTGCCTTAATGTTAGCTTGAAACCAGCTTGTATTGTTGTTTAGCTGGCTCTTGTGAGCTATCTGAAGATGGGAGATGAGGCGTCAGGTGAGGAGGAAGGGAGTGATATTAGGTGTTGGTGACATTGTCAGTGTTGCCAACTCCTCAGTAAGGAAAATCGTATTGGCTGTCCTAAAAGTTGCTAAATTACATCATCACATAATTTGCATAATTGATCATGCTTGCTGTAGGAGAGAGAAATAACATCATGGAAGAGATATAAACTGAGTAAAAACTGAGTATTTCTTTTAGCAATTATATATTTTTTTAATGTCACAATTCAAACCCACCTCCTTTATCTGGGTTTGGGATCCGCAAAAGTGACCTGAAATAGGCACTCTGGCAAAGTCACTGGGTTTCTTTGTGCGTGTTTTTATGTAGTTTTAAACTTTGTAATCCACAAAAAGCAACAGTCAAAGAAGAACTGACTGAGTTACAGTCAGGGCGGGAGCAACGGCTTCGCTCATGCACAGTTCATTTTCAGTTTGGGCGTGTAGGGGTGAACATCTCCTGCTCTGACAGCAGCTGGGGGCGACTGCTGCGTGAGGACTAGCCGCCACCTGTGAGCGCTTTGGCACGGGCGAGGTGCCCACAGCAGCACCCGCTGCTTGTTGAGAGCAACAGTGATACATGATTTTACATCAAAAAGTCGTCATAAGTCTCCAATAACACCAGCAAAAATTGCTAGATTTTTTTGCTAGTGGCTTTTAAGAAAAAAGTGGCTAAGGGGGTCTGAAAACTCGCTAATCATAGCGACTAAGTCATTAAGTTAGCAAGACTGGGCGCTCCTTTACCGATGATAACGCTTAGGGTTGATCGTTCATATCTTGAGTCTAAAGGTGGAGACACAAATTTAAATGTTTCTCTCCAGCATTTGAATGCCTGCAACTTCCCTTATTCTCTGCCTTTGTTATTTTGTGTTACCAGTCATTAGCCTCATTCGTAAAATCCACTGTATTTAAATATTGTGGGGGAGCATTGCGCTTTCCGCAAACCGCAAACCCTAATAAACGTATTGATTATAAGGTTATGAAAACCCATCAGTTTGTCAACAGGGTTATTACGCTTGAATCTATGGATATTTGTGCATACAATATTCTTTTTTGCTATTAAATAGCCTAAAAATTACTGAGTGCACCTTTTTGGAATTTAACTGTTCCAAAACTAATGTGCAATAATTATACAAAAACTTGTGAAATAAAACCCTTCACCGGACAGTGATCTACAATTGGTAAAATGTTAGTTCATAATCAAATCAGCGAAGTTTTTAGCCACAATTACTAATAATATTTAATTATGTTGTAAATATATAATGAAAGGCAGCACATTAATCAGTTCATTTCTGGGTAGTACAGCCAATATAATAGATGTATGCAAAACCAGTATGAGTGATGGTATATGTCAGATTGTGCTGGACATCTGAAAGAGTCGCTACACTCAACAGAGTTTCCTTTCAGATTTACAGTCTGTTGTCAGGTTTTATATTATTAACAATGTGTTACACTTAAATCATGAATAACAGTCAGTGGGATGTGAAGATTGTGTGAGGCTCTATTTACACCCATTGTAGACCCCCAACCCTCGCGTTGCAGCTGCAGTTCAGCAAGCTCAGACAAATACAGTGTGACAGCTAAAATCAGTAGACAAGTTGGCACATTATGCTAATTATGAGATGTCATTACATCTTAAATGGGAATGGCTGGTGGGCTTAGAAAGAGGAACAAGGGCATCGTCAGTAGCCCCATCGACACAAACTCGATCCATTTTTCCCCACACCCCAACAATCAACCCTGTCCTCCAACTCATTCTCTCTCTAACATCTCACCCTTGGCACCAGCACCCTAAAGTCCCTAAATGTCTAATCTGACCCAGTGTGACAAACACAGCGAGGCTGTAATGTATCATTTCAGTGCGCAACTTCGACTGGTAACGATGGATGTTATTGAGAGAGAGCATGTCATTGGCAGATTCTTAGCTGGACGTAATTAGATAAATACGCTCATATTGAAAGCTGTGCACACATAGAAACTTATATACAGGGTGGGCCATTTATATGGATACACTGTAATAACATGCGAATGGTTGGTGATATTAAAGTCCTGTTTGTGGCACATTAGTATATGTGAGGGGGCAAACTCCTCAAGATGGGTGGTGACCATAGTGGCCATTTAGAAGTCGGCCATCTTGGATACAACTTTTGTTTTTTTCAATAGGAAGAGGGCCATGTGACACATCAAACTTATTGGTAATGTCACAAGAATAACAATGGTGTGCTTGGTTTCAACGTAACTTTATTCTTTCATGAGTTATTTACAAGTTTCTGACCACTTATAAAATGTGTTCAATGTGCTGCCCATTGTGTTGGATTGTCAATGCAACCCTCTTCTCCCACTCTTCACACACTGATAGCAACACCGCAGGAGAAATGCCAGCACAGGCATCCAGTATCCGTAGTTTCAGGTGCTGCACATCTCGTATCTTCACACCATAGACAATTGCCTTCAGATGACCCCAAAGATAAAAGTCGAAGGGGGTCAGATCAGGAGACCTTGGGGCCCATTCAACTGGCCCACGACAACCAATCCACTTTCCAGGAAACTGTTCATCTAGGAATGCTCGGACCTGGCGCCCATAATGTGGTGGTGCACCATCTTGCTGGAAAAATTTAGGGAACGTGCCAGCTTCAGTGCATAAAGAGGGAAACACATCATCATGTAGCAATTTCAAATATCCAGTGGCCTTGAGGTTTCCATTGATGAAGAATGGACCCACTATCGTTGTGCCCCATATACCACACCAAACCATCACTTTTGTTGTTCCAACAGTCTTGGAGGGATCCATCCAATGTGGGTTAGTGTCAGACTGATAGCGGTGGTTTTCTTTGTTAACTTCACCATTCACATAAAAGTTTGCCTCATCACTGAACAAAATTTTCTGCGTGAACTGAGGGTCCTGTTCCAATTTTTGTTTTGCCCATTCTGCAAATTCTGTGCGCCGATCTGGGTCATCCTCGTTGAGATGCTGCAGTAGCTGGAGTTTGTAAGTGTGCCATTTGTGAGTAGCTAATATCCGCCGAAGGGATGTTTGACTAATGCCACTCTCCAGTGACATGCGGCGAGTGCTACGCTGTGGGCTCTTGCTGAATGAAGCTAGGACAGTCACTGACGTTTCTTCATTAGTGACAGTTTTCTTGAGTCCACATTTTGGCAAATCCAACAGTGAACCAGTTTCACGAAACTTAGCAAGCAGTTTGCTGACTGTAGCATGGGAGATGGGTGGTCTCGTAGGGTGTCTTGCATTGAAATCTGCTGCAATGACCCGGTTACTGCGTTCACCAGATATCAACACAATTTCGATCCGCTCCTCATGTGTTAACCTCTTCGACATGTCAATGGCTGTGAACAAAGACAAACTTGTAAATAACTCATGAAAGAATAAAGTTACGTTGAAACCAAGCACACCATTGTTTTTCTTGTGACATTACCAATAAGTTTGATGTGTCACATGGCCCTCTTCCTATTGAAAGAACAAAAGTTGTATCCAAGATGGCCGATTTCTAAATGGCCACTATGGTCACCACCCATCTTGAGGAGTTTGCCCCCTCACATATACTAATGTGCCACAAACAGGACTTTAATATCACCAACCATTCCAATTTTATTACGGTGTATCCATATAAATGGCCCACCCTGTAGATAAAGCAGATGCTGTAGATGCAGCATTACTTAACTGCTGACTGTGGAGGCTGTTTTAACATTAACAGGACTCCATGTTCTTCTCGCCATAAGATTAGATAAGATACTTTACTTAGCCTGACTGATTGCATCACATGATAAGGACCTAAACATTTAATAGACACAGATATCATGTGATCATATGAGTTTTCAATGGTCATTTTATCTCTTTGTGAAAGTAGGATTGTCTCTGAGGTCTCCGCAAATGACCTGTCACATTATCTATGTAACAAAACACACAGATATACGCACAATTATTATGACTTAGATATATCTTCATGCCTAACTAATCATACTGTGAATTTAAGCATATTTCAATGGCCGTATTAGTGTATAAACTATTATGGGTGTTGATTGTATTATTTCTGTGTCACTGAGCCAAGCGAGACAATATCTGATATTTTCTCTCAAAGTGCCAGCAGGTAAAATGGGTAATCAGTAAAAGCAAAAGCAGTCTCACAGACACATGCACACAGACTTGCATGTTCACATACAGGCAGAGCATTCATCTCTCAGTAATCTAACCACAGGGATCCCTCACAGTTATGGCCCCAAATAGCAGGAGCTGTCAATATGGACAAGGTTAGTGAACCCAGGGTCATAACAAGCCAGACCCCTACCCACCACACACCGACACACTTCATCCACATAATATGACACTGCCTGGGCTGCATATTACCTAACTTTGATTACATACATGAACATCATGAATTTAATTTGGAATATCAAAAAAAAGAGTGTGCACTGTACATGCCTTAATATATCTCAGCCTGGTACTAATTGAATTTTATTCATTATACTCCAGGCTCCACAAATGTTTGAGGCACAACATGGCAAATAATTAAGCATTCATTTTTAGTGACATAATGTTATATGGATGATATCACAAGGCCTCTGTCAGGGGGATTGTATTGATAAACTCAATAAGCTCATCTGGAGTAAAAAATCGGAACGTATAGACAAAGTGCGTGCCTGTCAGTGTTTTTCTCTGCTCATAATTTAGATTAAATTAGAGTTAAATAAAAAAAAAAGTCAAAAGAAGAGGAATCATCAAGCCGATAATAGGATTATTGTTTGTTGTTTGTTTGTTATGGATGGCGGATTAAAAAGAAAACCAGGGTTAAACGCAGGGAAGATTAGCACAGCCTGCGTAGTTATCGCCCTGCCGTTTCATAAAATTAGCAAACGCAACAGACTGAGAGCTCATTTGCATGAGGAGATAACGCTGGCATTGTTGTACGAGTGTTGCTGCTAATTAGAGGTTGTGCGAATACTGTTATGATGAATTAAACCCTTCATCATTAACACTGAGAAAACTCGCAAATGATTGGACAGAGGGGGGAATAGCTGAAAAGCGAGCTTGAAAGAGTATTTACAGGGTGTCAACTTGACTGACACCCCCTCCCCCCAAAAAGAGAGTCTAGGGAGGGGCAGCTTTCTCTTTCGAATGTTATCAAAGTCACTAAAGCCCCAGATTGAAATATTATGGGGTTTAATAATCTTGGGGTGGGAGGTTGGGGGGTGACCTGCTTCTGTGCAATGGCTTGTGCGTGTCTGGACTGCCTTCTGGATTTAGCTAGGACATGTCTGCGTGCGTGTGTGTGTTTGTGTGTGTGCGCGTGAGCTCATTTGTGACTGTTTGTGATGTGTGTGTGCTTTCCTGTACCATACTGCATGTGTGTTTGCCTTATCTAAAGTGGTTAATTAAATAGCAGAGTGGAATTGTCATTTAGTTTTAATTATGTGCCATAAATGAGGAGAGCAGCCGACTCGCGCTCCTTCTCTCTATGAACTGGTCCTTCAAAAACATCAGTGAATAAAACCTAATATATGGTTCAGTTGGAAGTTATGCAATCTGACGAGAGTCGGCGAGAGGAGTGGAGAGTGGAGATGGTGGGTGGAAG
>NW_024582601.1:406531-430804 GCF_018398535.1 Haplochromis burtoni
GGGGGGGGGGGAGTAAAAAGGGAGATGGTGCTAATTAAAGTCAGCTCTCTGTCAGTTCTGGTGGATAAACACTTCAAGAAGCTTTGCAGATAGACGAGAGATGCCTTTGTGTCAGGGAAATCTCTCTTACGTGGAAACGTACTCCGAAAAGGGTGACATTCCCCAGAGAGAGAGCGTCTGATAAGGACCCTGTATTAGTTAAAAAAAAAATACAACCAAAAAAACCCAAAAAGGGCCAAAGTCATAAAGATATGCCCTCCGTCTAGTTTGTATAGCCAGCAACAATACACCCCACAATACATTTCATTGATTACACTATTTGCATTGATTTGATCAGCTCCATGATATCTTAGCCACATATTGGTTCTTTTTTCTAAAAGTAATAATTTGCATGTAGTTTATATAAAACTACGTTTCCTAATCGTTTTCTGAACATGTGTTCTGAAGGCCTTTGTAGGCACTACAACTGATAATGACATGAACAATTTTAGCCTTTCTTGCTCACAGTTATTTTCTGTATTGACTGAACAAGCTTATCTTTTAAGAGACGGCCTTCTTGCTTTGTACGGCATCTTGCCTGCTTTTCCAAAGGATTGACTGCACCGGTCTGAAATAGATTGATTATCTATTCATTGTTGTAATGCTTGGCAGTTGGTGTTTGACTCCACATTCCATTAGATTTCTTCTGTTTTGATTCTCCTTAGTTACAATGAATCAGAAAAGGAAAAATTACCTAGAGAATGCATGCTGAAAGGCAACAGCATTAGTCATGAGTGTACTACCATGAACGTTCATCTCTTACAGTTATGACCACACTTAGATTTGGATGGTCCAACTAGATGTTCATTGTTAGGCTCAATGTAAAGACTAGTCTTAACAAAGACAGACTTGAGATATATAAGTGTATACTCCTGTGTATTTGTCTGTCTAGACCAGTTGGTACAACCGGCCTCAGAAATCAGACTCAGCAGTTGAAATGGGCCTGATACCCTTTTCAGCTGTTTCACTCACTGAAGACACACTTACGCAGTCAGAGCTGTGTACATCGGATTTTGAATGGGAACATCATCTTATCTAAGGAACTACCCCACAACTATCGAAATGCAGTGAGAGGAATATTGATGTATCTCCTAACACTCATACAACTCTTGTACTGAATTACAGTGAGTAGTATGAAAATGTCACTTGCTAGGAATTGGTTTGGGCAAAACAAAGCAGAATAACCCGTCAGGGGTTAACAACACAGTAAGAGAACTAACACAGCTGAAATACTGCAGTGAAACTATATCAGGCTGTTGCTTGCTTAGAATAGGGAAGAAAAAAACCTTTTTGACATGGTTGTTGAATGTTACTATACAAATGAATTTGTTAATATTTTACAAGTGCAACAGATAGAGAGACTGAAACATTTGTTCTGCTGTGTTTTGGTCACTGGCAGCAATGTGCAGCAGTTGGGTCATAGCAACCAATCAAAGCTGCTCAACTCATTGCACCACCTCAAGTGTTACCAAATATATATTTTTTCAAATGTCAAAAATTTCCATTCACATACCATGTTAGGTTAATGGCACAGTAACCTCTTTCAGATTGCCAGATGTTGAGCCCGTTCTCATTTGTCTGCTTTGGTTTGCTCGTGTTATTGCATTACTTCCTGGTCAGCAGACGCAGCCGGGAACTCAGTTCTTGTAGATGTTGGTTGAGGGTTGAAATTCGAGGCGGCTGCTTCTCCAAAGGACCCCCAGTGCCTGCAGGCAAAGCTGACCCCATCACCGTTCTCCTCCGACTGTCTGTGGTGCCGATCCTCGCTTCAGGCTACAAACTTACAAGGGGCGAATGCATGTTTGGAGGAGAGAAGGGGGAGTACAAGGCTGCATAGGGCAAAGGCTTAATTTGCCTGTTTTGTCACTAAATTTAAACAGGAAGATGCTGGGAAGTGTAATATTTTACAATGTGATTAATCCCTCTCTGTCATGGCATACAAGGGGCTAATGGGAAATAATGGGGTGAGGGAGTCGGGGTGGATGAGTTGTGGGGGACCAGTTGACTGGTGATTTGCTTGGATATTTGCCTCTTCCATGCAGTCAAATGAGCCTCCATTTAGAACATGAAAAAGTGTGTTTAATTTGTGATTCAAACAAAGTACTTTGAATACATTGTTTTATAGAATCCATTGAAGATATCTGGATTTTTATGATTTTTAAAACAGGTACTTTAAGCATTAGTTTTATATTATTCCATGGTATCCATATTATTTAATTTAGATTACCTTAATAATTTCAGATAACTCAGGTACTGGGGGGTAAGGGGTGTGTGTGTGTGTGTGTGTGTGTGTGTGTGTGTGTCATTAAAGCTACTTGCAAGCTACTTGCATACATTTTTTAATTACTACTATAAAATTAATATTCTTGCGGACACTGTGAAAGGAAGTGATAGAAAACAAAGGAGTATTTGGAAAGAGTTTTTTTTTTTTTTTTTTGCAAAACAACACCACATTTTTCTTTGAGTGACAGCCAGCAGTATTTTCAAGGCTTTCCTTCCTAGTGAAGCCCGGGCGACAAACTGCACATCACAAGCCGGCCAAGATGGCATCCATCGCACAGCCCTGCCACTGATCTCACCGCCATCGGCCGCCAATCAGACTCATCACATGGCTGCCTTCTGCTTGCTGACAGCAGCCAGGGCCAGAAAAGTTAACTCTTGCTCCACCAAACTGGACAGAAAATCTAGTGGAATGACTGGGCCTTTCTCTGTGTCTTTTTTCCTCTTTGTTTGTGGTCAGATTATATCTGCACAAACCAGGATTGAACCACAGCAAGCGATCACTCTCTCCAGGATCCACCTCAGCCTCCTCACTGTCACTGGGACAGCAGAGCAGCAATTTTTTTTGGTTTTATTCTTCTTCTTTCTGCTCTTTTTTTGCAGCTAGACCAGCCTTATCATCTCAGTTTGCATACACAACACTGTGGTAAATTATCGTGTGAATGTGCATAGTGAACATTTCTAACTTAATTGGGAATATTGAATAGCAGATAATTAGATATTTGATGTGACACGTGGCGTCTAATGGGCTTGATGCAGTGGTCTCATGTTGTTCCCATAGCGAGAGGGATTTTTGATGTGTTGTCAGGCTCCAGTGTAAAAATAACTGAAGTGACAGCAGTGACTTGGTTGTCAGTGTTGTCGAGGCTGGTGCGGATTTTCACAGCCATGGGTCCTGTGTATGTGTGTGTGTGAGTGTATACGCCTGTGTATATGCGTGTGTGCGTGCGTGTGTGTGTGCTTGCATGCACTTGTATACATGTGTGTGTGTTTGTGCACTGCAATGTTGTGGGTGACAGTGCTGATCGCTGTGTGATGACAGCCTATCATTGTCGCTGTGCAAGAGTGAGAGTGGCAGGGGGGCCTTTTTGGCATGTGATTTCTCCACGCCTTCATCTGTGTCTATGGCACTCCGAGCTTGGCTTAACAAAGGAGAAGCAGGGTGGCGAGGTGGAGGGGGAGTACTCGGTGCTGGATGTCGGAGGCTGGGTGGGGCTAGCCGTTGAGACACTGTGATAGTAGCTGCAGTCACATGGTGTCACTTCCACCCACGGTTCAGGAACAGGAAGCAGAATTCACAGAATCTGTAGGGCAAAAAAGTCACCATGGCAACCAGCTCCTTTTAAACTTTTTTTTGTATGGTTGCACATTGAAGCAGTGAAAACATGGCTAACTATCAGTCACATTTAACATGCTTGAGTAATTTCGATTGTTGCAGGTTTGTCAAGTTCACTTGCCATTTGCTAGCCATCTTGTTAAAGCCTCCAAGCAGTTACTTCGGTTTAGCAAGACCAAACCTTTTTTTCTAAATGAATTGTAAGAAAGCCATTGCTTTCATTTCTTTTGTGACTGAGACATAAAAACTCATGTATAGAATTAGCAGCCAAATCTAATGAAAAATGTTAAATTCTTTGATTGCCTCCACCAAGGAGGTTATGTTTTTGGTAGCATTTGCGTACATGTGTGTCATTTTTTTGTCTGTAAACACAATAAGTCAAAAAGGTTTGACTGGAAAAATTTTGTTGGGGTGTAAAGTGGGGTCATGTTAATAATCCATTAAAATTTGGCCTTTATCCACCAAGGTTTTCAGGGCCAAATCAATGATTTATTATTTGAAAATTGAAGGGGAAAAAAACCTTAGAATTTAGAAACCATGATTCTTACAAGCCGAGATGGGCAGTAACGCGTTACTGTAATCCGATTACTTTTTTCAAGTCACGAGTAAAGTAAGGGATTACTATTGCAAAAACGGTAATTAGATTACCGTTACTTTCCCGTAGGAACGCTGCGTTACTGCGTTACTAAAACCGTGATTTTTTGCGAGAATGTCTCATGACAGTGACGTAAGCAAGTGCGACGTTGGTGACAACAGCTGTGTGCAGATCAACAATGGATCACATATCGAGTGTGTTAGAGAGTGTGAGCGTGCAGCGTTTAAAGTGTGGAAGTACTGACCTTACTTTGAGTTTGATTCTATAAAAAGTGACAAAAACATTAGTGTCCGTTGTGCGTGGGAAGAAAACTTCTTTTTACAGCGAAAAAAACCCCTAAACTTCCAAGCAAGCACAGAGTGCGCAACGACGTAATGGGAAACTCACAGAGAAACTCGCGGATTCTTCCACTGACCGCTGCGGCACACCTGCACTAGGGTAAACCTCCGCCTACCCCACTCCTGCTTTACAGGTGAAAATAGAGCAAAAAGACCCCTAGTCTTTGACTTTATTTATTTTCTGCTGTGTTTTACTTGCATCTATTTGAAAGAGTGAGTGTTAACACAAAAAAATATATTTTATGTGCAGAAAATAGGTTTAAATATTAAACAAATTTCTTCCAGTCAGAGAATGTTGCATATAATTAAATTTTTGCTTGATGCATAAAGTTAAAAGATTAAAACTAATAAAACAAGTTAAAAAAAAGAGACTTTTCCATTTGATTACATTTTGTATGATGGATTATGTAGAAAAAGTAGAATTGGGCTGAAAGATCTATCGCTTTATCACCTCTTCAGGTTGTAAATCGTGTTTTTAAAAAGTAACTAAGTAATTAATTACTTTTGAAAATAAGTAATCAGTAAAGTAACTGGAATACTTTTTTGGGGAAGTAATCAGTAATTAGTTACTGATTACTTTTTTCAAGTAACTTGACCAACACTGCTTACAAGTGTGGTGTGCATTATCAGCATATAGAAAGTACCATACAAAGATTTAAAATGGCACGTCACATTTGACCTCTGACCCCTCCTTCAAGGTCAGTATATTGATTTAAAGGTCAAAGTGATAATAATAATACTCTACAGAGCTGTTTAAAACTATTTTTCCTACTGTCATTGTTTATTGTCCACATACAGATATATATAGGGAATAATATATGTAAATTATACATTTACATCCAGATGTTATGTCACATCCGACCTGTGACCTTCTACTTTTCACATCTGCCCTTCAAGTTGATCCCAAATGTGTTATGTCTTTAAAAAAAAAGTAATGTCAACAAAAAGAGAATGAGCTGCCTAGTTAGTTAGAAACACGGTAGTATAATATTATATAATGATATAATATATAGAATATAATCTATTATTATCTACTTCTACATAACATTTGTATAATCAAAGTAAACATCTGTCATGCTACCCTTATCTGATTTTTAATGAACAGCAAACTTAAAAAGCTTTTAGAAATTACAAAGAAAATAAATTGAATACATGCAAACTACAATACTATTCCCTTAAAGGTAAATACTGCCCAGAGAGTGAATGGCCTTGGTGAAGGTTTGCAACCCTTGGAGTTTTTCTTGTGGTAAGGTGTGTTAGGTGTGTGTCGGAAAGTAAAGACCCTAATATATTAGAAAGAAATCCCAACAATCACATGAGACCTATGAGCAAGGATTTTTGTGACAGTGACAGTAGGAAGGAAAAACTTCCTTTTTAACAGAAAAAAACATCCGTCAGAACCAGGCTCAGGGAGGGCTGTCCATCTGCCATGGCCAGTTGGATGTGAGGGGAGGTAGAACCGAGCAGAGAGAGGCAAAGACTACTACAGAAGCACAGTGTTTCGTAGCACGATCTCTGGCTCATCCCAACAAATACCGTGCTAGTTCATATACAGAAAGTCAGTAATTGAGTACTTACACTGCGAAAATGATCAGATATGGCTGTGCATCAGTGTCAAATCTACAAGACTGGCTTGTATGTTTCCTGGTTCAGCTTTTGTAAGCAGATGATTGGCTATTACAACATCCATCTCACAAAACAATCCCACAGATTTCTATCTGGGATTCTTTGAGTACCATGTCCCTTATAACAGCTCTGGTTTTACTTTGTACTGGTTTTGTAAAAGGAAGCAGAAAAAAAATTTATCCAATCTGACAACATCAAAAAGTTTCCTGTGAAAGGAGTCATTTCATTTTCTGGTTAGATTTTTGATAAGGGGAAGGGCTTTTGTAATAACTTGCCTTAAGTCATCAGGGGCGAAATTTCAAGGAGACAGATCACATGATTGTTTCTGTCTAAGGCTGCTTTGGAAATGCTCCAAAAAGCCTCTTTCTTTCCTAGTTATTACCTTATTTATATATGAAAAGTTAAACCAAAGTAGGATTCATAATGGAAATATTTCCTCTTTAAGATCTAGGAACAAAAGCTCCCAGTGAGGTTGGCCTTGGCATACTCTGAAACTAGTCCAGTTCATTGCACATACAGTCCACGCACACACAATGGCTGAAGTAAATTATCTCGATGAAATGAAAATGAAATGACAGGCTGTCCATTAAGTCAACACCCAGGAATTCCAGCTTCCTATCTTAGTAGCACTAAGGTTATGCGTGACTATTAACTAGACTGTCTGCCCACCTCACCTGGAGACTTCTTCATGGGGAAAGAAGTGAGTAGTAACTCACAAGGACTTAGTGTTTGCTAATTGTCTGTCCTGATCATTGTTTTCATATTAACAGTAAACTCAAAATATAAAAGTTATGTATTTATATATACATAAAGTGTATTTTGTTTAATACTTCCTTACCTCTCATTCACCTGCTTCAGTTTCTGTGTATTTTCGGGTTGAATTTAGAGTCGCCTCCCTGAGTTATTTATGCCAGATTAACTGTGACAAAGATTGTCATTTATTCTTTTATCAGCAAAGAAGACAAACTTTTCAGATGCGTCAGAGACAAGCCACCGCATGTTGTACACTCTGAGGAGCATGAGAAACGTGCGCTTCGTAAGTGTGGAGGCAGTTAACCTTTAATAAACAGATGGACAACTCCAACTGGTGCTGTGAAATTAAAAGGCTTGAAATAACAACAGTACGATTACATGCAAGCTGCCTACAATGCCAGTCTGTTTCTTTTTCCCTTAATTTTACTTTTGTTCCTTCAAACTGATACCAAAGTGGTCAGGGCTCGTCTTATTTAGGGCTCCAGGCCACTAGAAACTCTTAGGTGGTCCTCCACAAAATTACCTAGTGCAGTCAAGGGGGTTCACATGACATAACCTCAGCAAATAGTGGTAATCATTAATAAAAAAAACCTGCACATTAACAGCAATTGATCAGTGCTTTACACGACAGTGTTGTGCTCGCTTGGATTGAAATTTTACTCATAAACTAGTACTCATTTATGGTTGACACATGGAATCAGATGGAACAACCACAGTATTTATGCCAAGCAAAAACTCACACACAGCAACAGATATGCCTCTCTTGTTTCTCCCTTCTTTCATTTTTGCAACCCCCCCCCCAAAAAAAAAAAAACCCTGCTGGCAACCTCTGGCTACAAAAACTTGAACCAATAATGTTAATGGGGGATCACATGGGAGCAGCGATTGAGCTGGGTGTGGGGTTTGCAGGGGAAACTGCTTCCAAGCAAACACATTGTAGTCCTTTAAAGAAAGGGGAAGAATGTGCAACACATGCCCCTGAGCTTCAAATCCTCTGGGAAGTGATCAGTTTATACAAGTCTTGGAAACATGATTTAGTCTTTTACAGGACACAAAAAAATCTCCATTAAAAATCTATATAAAAAGTGTTCATTGCAGGGTTTCCAGACTGAAAAAAATCCCATGCCACGCTGGAAATATTTCTGTGGTCACACTTTCTTTGAAGCAATATTAACAAAAACATATTGACAAGTTGTGGTCAGGGGAGAAACCACCATCAGGGCAGGAGAGGTTGGATCTTCTGTGTCCTGTCCTGTCTCAGTATATATATCTTGTCCTGTGCAATAAAGATCTTGCATTAAATGGATATCGAGCTGTCTTACTGTGTTTTTGTATTCAGCACAAGCAAACTTTTATTCCGTTGGCACCGCATTTATCTGCTCGAGGAACAACAGCAGCTTTGTACACATTGCCCAGTTTGTGGCCTATAAAAAGCCTACGGCTAATTTTCCAAATTCCATCCACTCCAATAGAACAACCTCCTGATTAACAATATGGATATCTCTGCTTTTCCTTCACTGCTAGTCATATACATATTTGTGTGTGTGTGTGTGTGTGTGTGTGTGTGTGTGTGTGTGTGTGTGTGTGTGTGTGTGTGTGCGTGATTATTCCATTTTAACTGTTTTTTGTGTGGGGGTTTAAGAAAAGAGTATTTTTTAGGACTGAAAGCAGATTTGTAATGCAAATGGTCATATAATGATCATGTATACTACAGTCAGACAGGGCCACATTTACAACTTTGATATTTTTCAAGCTCTTTGTCTTTGAACCCCAAATATTTAAATTTAGTGTGATTAGAAGAGTGTAAGTTTCTTTTGCATATGAGTTCACGTACATGGTGAAAGATTATTTTTGATTGTCCTGTGGAGGAAATGGCCTTCAACTTTATTACCAGATGAGGTCTTTATATTGGTCATTGGGATACATTTGACAAAGTCGTCTTTTTTTTTTAACACCCAATGAAAACTTTTTTTTTCTTTCTATAGTATCTCTCCATGGCAACCACAGTGTGCGGAAGGTTTGGAAACGAGCTAGCTCGGCTTAAGCAGAGAGCACTGGTTAAAACTGTTGTGTGTTTTTTTTTAATAACCCACAGCTGACACACATGTATGCAAAGACACAAAAAGAAAATTTACGCCTTGAATTTTTAAATCTCAACCATCATTTGGTTACACTGACAAGTAAAGATTACCGAGATTGTTTCCTTACATGGTGAAGGAATTTAAACACTCCAATTCTCGTCTCCCGCTGGAAGATAGCCTGTGGGTTACATGGCAACTGTCTTAACCTAACTGAAGTGAATATATCCCATTAACCACCAGCTTCAGTCTGGTAATACCACTGGACAGGTGACCTGCAGGCCTATAACATGTCTCAACCCTCATTCATGCCTGCCTGGGATGAGGCCTGTCCAGAAAGAGGCCTCGAGGGCCTACTGTATCTCACGGTCATGTCTAATCTGGTTACCGCAGCAACAGCAGGGATTAGGAGTGTGATAAGGGAGGGGCTCCTCTAATGAGTCTGGTCATATGCATAATTCATGTAAACGAGCCAGGCTAGGAGGAAAGCATGAGAAGTTGATGGTTGATGAGAATATATAGAACACACACACACACACACTTAGACATATACACATGTAATTAACCACTATCTCATGGATATCTCCTTGCAGTATTGATGTACATGCAACACATTAAGTCTACATATTTGAGGTAAATCATAATGAAGCCGTATTTGCTGCAGAATTTGAAATGAGATTAATTAAACTTTTCTTTCATTGCACTGCTCGGCTTTAAAGGAAAATACAAACACACCTACATGTTCACCCTGAAATACTTTATTGAGTCAGTGAAGCAAAAATTATGTGAGGCTGATGAGATGTGGTGTCATCCGTGCTTTAACAACACGCTGCAGCTGAAGCCCGGAAAACAATCACATCCAACGGTGTGACACGGGGTCATTTCAACAATATTAGTCATTTTCACTCACAAGCAGATGTCTTAAGGGACGAGATTATGGCTGTGATTTCACTGTGACTCAACATTCATATCACTAAAGTGCGATTGTGCTTGTGTGCGTGTGTGTGTTTGTGTGCGACAAAGAAAGAAAGAGATAGTCGGGGTGTCTGCATTAGTGAATTTGAATGCACTTGTTTATGTATATGTTGCTTCTCAGTGGACATGACAAATGTGTCGCCCCCTTCAGTGTGTGCTACAACGAGAGGCCGCCTTCCACCGCCCCTCACAAGCAAGCACACTAACACACAAACACACGCATACACTCTGCCACCTCTTCGCCCTCGCTCTTCTCCTCGTGCCCCACTCCCCCACACCCCACCTGCATAATAAACCCCCGCACCCTCACCCCCACACCCCCCTTCTGTCTTTCCTGCCAGAGCGCCCATGTCCAAACCAAACACAACAGATCAACAACTCGACATGCAGATCGTGTCACGGGATAAATTATGCGCAGCGTGTCAGCCTCATACGTGGGCTCTCGGCTGGCTGTCCGTGACATGTGTCAGGGTGCCCCTGCGTCTCCGCTGCACAACGCTAATGACGGGATGCCGGGTTAGCCTCCGATGCACCCCACCCCTCCGCCTGCCCCCAACCACCTTCTACCCCTTCAACCACTCCCCTACCACCAGCACCCACCCCCACCACCCACTCATCACCAGCGATGAGACAGTGTGTCACCTCTGTGAGGGTGGAAGTTTAAAAAAAAAATGTTTTGGTCCAGTGTTTTATCAATGTGGATTTTTGGTTAAAAAGCAGTGAAAGTAAGTGTTTAATGTGTTTGGATTCATGTAGAGTCCACGGATATCGAGAAATATTATAAAATAGTCAACCATCATAAACTGACACAATAAACAATAATAAATAAACAATAAAAATCATAATCGACACAGAGGCTTTTGTCCTTTGTTGTTATTAAGTGGTGTGCAGCACTAAACCAAATGCCAAGTGTTGGTATCAGTTCTGTACATCCTTTGATATACACAGCATGACATGCAAGACCTTTTTAAAACAATTTACCGGTCTCCCCTTCCTCCCCACCCCCGTCCTCATCCTCTCCCCTCCTCTCAAATCTCTACCTTCTCTTGGTGCATTTTTTATTTATGCCCTTTTTTTGTGGTCTTTGTATGCAAATCCTGTCTGACTTGTCTGAATTATGTGTGTCTGTCCGGGAGCTTCTGTGATTCGGAGTGACTGAGGATTGCACACACGGTGATTGCATCCACTGGGCCCACTCTGAGCCTTGCATAAGTAATTGAGATGTCAGTATGTGTTCTCATATTCCCACAACAAAACTGTAGGAAAACATGCACTGTTGAAGGTCATTTGAATAATTCCTTAATGGAAGGAAGGCCTTGTTTTTCAGGATGCATGAAAAAGCAAATGTCAATGATCAAAATCAAGCAGCATCATATCTCATGGAGGCAGCACTGATTCCTGGAGCACTTCACCCTCCATCTCCCTCTCTTTCCTCTCTGAAAAGATAGATAAGGGATAAGTGTCTTTGTGCATATCAAGCACAGCACAAGCCACTATTTCTCAAGGGTCTTTTTGAAACACAAATTGGTTTTGAGACATTTTCTATGTTGACCTCTTTGATTTGAAATAGGAAACGACAGGAACATGGTAGTTCTCGTGCTAAAAAAAAGAAAAGAAAAACCCTGAGAGGTCAGTGATTAAATCATACATACACACAATGGATGAGGGGAAATATGTCATTAATCTTTCATATATAGATTATTATCACAGCTATAGACAAGTCCCCAGGTGAACAGCCAAACACAGATAGTTATTAGCTGCTACATGGAGAAGGTGTGCATAGAAAAACACGTACCGGGCACAGGGCATGTTTATATCCTAGGGATTAACAATTCAAATGCATATTTTATGGAAAGATACATGCCTTTTAACGTACACCTTAATGAAACTGAAAACGGCAGAGACTTACAACAAAACAGACCCGTTCCTGACCAAAAAAGGCAGGAAAAAATTGACACAGTGAGAACAGAATGGATAGGTATCGTATCTTGTTTTGTAAAACCACATCCTTCATCCACCAAGCTGGAGGAAACATTTCACCACCACCCCCGCCCATGCTTTGTGTTTTGTCCGGGCTTGTGATGGATGAAGGGCCTGGCGACACACACCTGCAGATCTCATCCACCACCAAATCATAACTAAAGGCTTGGCAGACTGAGATGATCTCCTACATCCGTTAGCCTGCTACTGTCAAACAACATCATTCTCTAAAGACAACTCTGTCACATCAACCCTCCCACCGCAAAATAAACCCACCTTGATGAAAGACTGCTGCATGTCCATCAAAGAAAAAAAAAATGTGTGCACAGATACACTGCTACTCAAACCAGCTGGGGTATTGCACATGAGCAGCAGTGTAGCATGTGAGCTTTAATGAATAAAATCAACACATTTTAATACATTTACAATCTTATTAGTGAGCTATGAACAATATGAGGAAGGTTACAGGTGAAAAGTTAAACAGTAATAATAATAATAGACATTCCAAAGTGTCTCAAAATACAAAGTGAAAGTTGCTCCAAGAGCTGACTGACAAAAATATGACTTAAGGTTCTTAAATCCGTGTAACAGTTGCCTCACATTTTACAATGAGAAGCCTAGCAACAAAAATGAATCAAGTCCACGAAGTGACTTAGATGAACATAAAAATAGACAGAGGCAGGTATCCTCAGCTAAACGTGAATACTGATAACTTCTTCCCGAATGCAATTTCCACAATGAAGCCTCTTATCAGGATCCGAACAGATTTCTCCGACTTTAGTTTCTGATCCCGTACAAAGGCTCTCAGTCGTTGTTGCTTTGTTTGCTGATTCTCTGTCAGACATTGTTTGTTTGGTTTGAGGTATTTTGGAAGGGTATTAAACCATACGTCAGAGTTGTGTGCAAAAAGTTAGAGGTTTTGCACACTGCAGACGTACGCCGGGATCCTCAGCGGGAGCTTTGTCTTTGTTTCGTGGTTGACGATGAACTCCGCGTCGCTATCACACACAAAACCTGGAACGACGACCAGGAACATGCGAAGCTGTTCAAAAGGACTTGTCAGGGAAAACCACAGGTGTTGTTTCCGCTGAGCATGCGCACATATTGAAGTAATAACACGCCTCGGAACTTTAGAGGTGAACCTCTGAGAAGAGATCAAACGGCACGAGCGCTTGGATCAACAAACCCTGTCTCATTCAGCTTCATTTCTCTGTGAGCCCTAACCCTAGTGTGACACCTCTCTATGACTGCCTTTAACAGATAACAGTGTGCTTTATGCAATGTACTGGATAAGAGTGTAAAGCTGAGTACACATTCCCATGCTATCCCATATATACATTCTGTATATATATATATATGTGTGTGTGTGTGTGTGTGTGTGTGTGTGTGTGTGTGTGTGTGTGTGTGTGTGTGTGTAGGTTAATACTCCCTCCCCATGTTCCCACCAGCCCAGGTAATTTTGTTATTCCGTTTGCGCCCTCTGTCTACACCCACCCCTGTCTGCTGTACATAATGGTCCAAGCCCTGGGAGGAAGCAGGCATTTACTTATACAAAACCTTGAGGAAATCCCTACCAATCCTCAGGGCTCACGTTCAGGAGCGCCCAAAACACAAAGGCTATGCAAATCTGCCCAGCCTGCGTTTATCTACCCTCGGTTTCCGTTTGCACCGCGGGAACCAGCATTGTGCTGTGCGTGGCGATTATCGCATGTAATTTACATAGAATACGCACAGGAAACAGTGCACTGATCTCTAACAAAGCAAGAAAGAGTCTCTATCGGCTCAGGAGCTATCTGACGGCGCAGCAAAATTACAGGTTTAGCTGTGGGGTATTAAACCTACAAGGTGTTTTTTATTTCTGGTGTGCAGGGAACACTATCTCCTCCAAATGTTGCTTGTTTATCTGCCTTGTTTGTTTTATAACCCAACTCTAGCAGTCCCCTCTCTGAGAAAGCTGCATCTTCAGCCAGGGCTAATCTGCCCTCTGCCTGTGTTTCCTTTGTCACTGAATCCATGTATCAACACAGCGAGGTGCAGTCAGATTGAGGAGGTGTGTAATTGCACAAAGACACTCGTGCTAATATAGCTGGGAGACTGAGTATGTGTGACTGACTCAGCTGACACAAGACATGTTGTGAGTGTGAGGAATGGAAGTCATAACACTGCAGCATGGCTTCATCCATACAAAGGCTGGTACTGTAAGTACTCTATCAGAAACCTGAGACATGAGGGCGAGATGAGAGATCGGATTCCTGATGCAGACGCTTCACCTGCGGGACTGCCCGGAGAAGAAAACCCCAAAGCTTGTTGATACCTTTGGCTGGGGGTCACACAGAGGTCGTGGCCCCTAATAAATCTCCTTTCAGCTTTCACACCGGCTGAATACTGAGGCAGTTCTATAAATTTAATAAAGCTGGATGTGAAACATAACAAAAGTCAACTGTGCGCACACACACACATACAAAAACAAAACAAAACTAAAACACAAAACTGATGACACAGAAGCTGTGTGATTTGTCCAAAACAGTAATTACGAAATATCTGAAAATGATCAGTAAAGTGGAACGAGAAACTGCAACAACTTCCACTATATCTGACTGACAATTTAAAAAACACACACAAAAAAGCCTGTATCCAGTGATAAGTGACACTTCATCAAAAAAAAATACAGTTGGACAAATCAACCAAAAAAATGTGTACATGTGCTAAAATAGTAGCATTTATCGCACACATGTATTCAATTTGGTTGTGATTAATGTGACACAGGCCGCAGATTCACCCATAGCGTCTCAAGAATCACATAAAATGTATTATTCAGTTTTGATTATAGGCTCCCTATTGCCCCTTTTTTTTTAAAACTTAAGCAGAACAGACAGCCATCTGATTTTGCTCCAAGAAGACACGCAAAAAATACACTGCCGTCATTAATACAACACTGATTCTTTCAGAACGGCCCTCCGAAGGCCAGTCACAAGCCTAGCATGGGTTTCTTACTGTACAATAGGCACCCTTACAGGCTTATCATCCCCGTCATCTTCATCATTATAATCATTGGTGGTATGATGCGGCTCAGTCATCAGTTGTAAGTATGACACCAGTGACTTTTATTTTGTCTAACAATTTGGGAAAAACATAAAAGCAGGCCTGTTACAGAACACAGAATATGTACCAGCAGCGAGACGTTTCGAATCTCACCTCCAGTTTGCTAAGAATAGCCCCTAGAGGAAATCCTGTTACACTGGGTTAGGATTTGACATGGGTGTACACACTTGACTTTGCTCGAGAGCAAATTCTACAAAGCCGAGTTTTTACATTTTGAGTTTGGTGCACCGCCATGACAAAAGAACACACAACCACAAAAATCTGACTGTTAACAACTGCTTTGGGGTTTATTTTACAATTCAGAGAGAGAGAGAGAGAGAGAGAGAGAGAGAGAGAAAAGAAAAATGAAACAAACTAATCGGTGCTAAAAAGTCGTGGTTTTTTTTCTTTCTTTACAATATTGTCGATAAAACATTGAAATGTATAGTCATTGTGCATCGCTTATTTATTTTCCACACCATTTCATGCATCAAGTTGGATGCAAGTAATAATTAAAATCATTTCTGTAAACCAAGCCAAAGAAGCTAAATTTGTATTTTTCTTTAAAAAAAAAGGTCATTTCGTAGCTCTACAGCATATATCTATGTACACCATCTGTTTTTATTTTTTAGCTTTTTCTTTTTGTATATAAAAATGACAATATAAAAGTTCAAGAATGCACACACCTTAAGATACAAACAATTTTGAGCCGTTTTTCAAATGGTAAGATATGTCTCATGGAGTACTGACATTTCACTGGTAATCATTTACACGTGACGGACTGTTCTCTTTACAGCTGAATAAAGCGACACAGTTTAGAAAGAGAAAAGTTGTAACAAACCATACACCTGGAAAATTGCTATGAGGTGATACTTCACAACAAGGAAAAAGTTTCTGCAGCAAACTTGCATACCGATGGCCGTTCATTTCCACTGATTGACTCAGAACCAGAAGCAGCATTTCAGTTTTTCCAAATGTTCATGTGATCTTTTTTTTCCTCTTTTTTACACTGACAGATTTATGAGCAGGCCATTCATCATCAAAAACATTGCCGTGACAGAAACCCAAGAAGGAAAGAGGGGCGGGGTGGGGGTGGGGTGATAATCCTTGATCTTTTAAAATCTGATTTTGACAAATGCAAGATATTTCAAAACATGTTCTCTTTACAAATTCAACTGTCTAAGGTGCTACTTCAGTCTTTCGGGGTATTCTTTCATTCTTTTGGTGTATACATTGAATTTTCCACCTTCTTCATATCAAGTAATATACAGTTATCTTTTCCACCAATTCTGTCCACTCGCCACTTTTACCGTTGAAGCAGTAGTTGTATTTTTGCCATGAAAAGATTAAAATCTCGTGTTTAACCTTGATTCACTAAAATACATGCACAGATCAGACAAATAGCATATAAATATATTACAAAATAAGTGTAAAAAAGCTTGGCAAAACAAAAACAAATTGACATGAAAAGACATGGTCCAGTCAGGCAGTTATCACAAAAAAAAAATTAATAATAATAAGACTTGATTTTTATTTTTATTTTTCTGGCGGCTCAGTTCGGCCCAGTGCAGTAACTGTGAACAACATCATTTTTAGTGCAATGAAAATCGAGTCAGTTCCACAGCTGTCAGTCTTTACTCTCAGCTCGAGACATTGTTTAAACCTTCTCCATTTTGTCTAGCTTCTCCAGTTTCTCCAAAGCGGTGACAAACACCAGGTGGTCCTCTGGAGACTTGCCATGGGTCTTGCTGAGGTGCAGTTTGACTGCGTGTTTGCTGACGAATGTCCGATTGCAAAGTCTGCACTGGTACACGGAGCCTGTGTCGTCCTCTGGCGTGGTCAAGGCTGACAGGGGGCTGCCGAATGTCATTTTGTCTGTGATCACCTTCGAGGCAGCCTGCTGCTCCCGTAGGTGCTCAGCTGACAGTTTGGACAGGTCCTTCAAGCTGAAGCCCAGGTGAGACTCCAGGTGGCTGATGTAGGAGGAGGGAGTCCTGAACTGAGAGGCACAGTCACCACAGAGGAACACGGGCTGGCACGAGTCCATGTTCTTGAGAAACTTGGTGCCCCCAGTTCGTCTCAGCTGGTACTTGACATTAGCCAGCCAGTGGGATATGGTAGTCATGGAGAGGCCCGTGAATTTACAGATGTGGACCCTTTCCTGAGGGCCCAGGTCGGTCATGGCGTAGCGGCCCTCTGGGGTCTCCCTCAGACTAGACGCAAACTGTGCCTGCAGAATGAGGAGATGCTGGGGATTCCAGTTTGACTGTCTCCCTTTCCTCTTCTGCACTGGGGAGAGGTCCTCGAGGGCATCCTCAAACGCGCTGCCATCAGCGTCCGACTTCTCTGAGATGGAGGAGGGAGTTGAAGATTTGGGCGTAAGTCTCCCGGTGAGGTTCTTTACCATGTCTGAAATGTCCATCAGAGCGTTCTCTCTCAGGGGTGAGGAGACTGTGTCAGGGAGGGAAATAAGGGGTTTGTTACCATTAACGCTACTGTTGGTCAAAAGTGCACTGCTGCTTTTGTTGTTGTTGTTGTTGTTGCTATTAGTGGCGGACTTATTTTTACTCAGGTCTATGGGCTGGTCATTATTTTCATACAGCTGGTAGTGGTTGACGGGCTCAGCTGGCTTGCCCTGAGGAGTTGGGTTGAAAGCTGGCTTTTCCATCATGCTGTTGCTGATTTTGTAAAGCATAGACAGTGGATCTGCTGCGGGACTTACTGGTTTTGAGGCTTTCCCCAGGTGTGTGTTCATGATTGATTGGAGTGCGCTAAGAGGGTTGATGAAAGGACTTTCAGGTGAGTGATCGGTGATGATGCCAAGACTGTTTCCGTTAGTTACTGGGGATTGGCACGTCTCAGAACCATTCTTTGAATGGTTGCTGTGGCTATCTACTAGGCTCTCTTTGGGCTCCTTCTTGCAGATAAGCTCTGAATCTACACTGCCCGGGCTGCTACTTCTCATACCAGATGGTTTACCTACAGAAAAGTCATTTGGAGATGCCAAATGCTCTCGCTGTTCTCTCAGTGCAGGGGAAGGGGATTTTCCCAGCGATGGTTGTCGGCATCGTTCCAGGCTCACCATCTTCTCCTCCTTTTCTTTCTTCACAGTGGCAGCTTTTCCTGTCACTTTCTCCACGAGCTCCTCCATGGCGGTGACATTGCTCCTTAGGGGAGTAGGAGAGGAAGGGCTCCGAGGTGAGTGGATGACTGAGTTGGGGTCGCTCACAAGACTTCGTAGACCACTGTTAAACATTGGCTGCATCTGAACACTCTGGACAGTCGGGGGTAGAACAGTAGCTGAGCTTTTCACGGCACCCTGCAGCTGGTAGGCCGCATGAATGCTAGGGTAGCCACCCCAGGTGGGCGTGCCTGTCTGAGCCTTGCTGATAGCACTTGATACTGTGTTCTCAAGGGATTTGAGAATATCTAAACCCTCTTTAGGGGTCTCCTCCAGGTCTTCTTCTCTAAGGTATTTATACGAGGTGGTGTCAGTCTCAGATTTCTCACCTGAGTCATCTTTCTCTTCCTTGATTTTTTTCTCCACTTGCTCGCCTCCTTCGACTTTTTCATCCTCACCCGCTTCCCTCTTTTCCTCTGAGCCAGAGGATAGTGCAGGAGACACTGGCTGGGACTTAACAGTACTGGGAACAGGGAGTCTGGTGGTGGTTGGCGGTAATGGGATAGACTGAATCTTTTCTTCCACCACTGGATCAAAGACTAGCTGCTTGCCCTTTTTGGAAGCAGAATTTGTGACCTTCAAAAAGTGACCTGTAACCATCATGTGGGCAGTCAGCTGCTGCAATGTATCATGGGAGCTCCCGCACTCCATGCATTTTAGAATCTGTGCTTTGCGAGCTTCAAACTGCCATGTGTAGCTGGCACCATTCTGGTAGCCATAGCGGTTGTTTGGCGTAACATAGGGGTTAGCTGCAGCTTTTGTGTCTTTGCCAACATCCCCAAGAGAGACACTGCCACCACCACTACCAGCATGGATAGAGTCTGGGGAGCATGGAGAGACTATAGCATCTTGGATAGCACGTTTTTTAGCTGAAGTGGGCACCAGTTTAGTGGCCAAGGCTGGCACTGGTTCTTTGAGAGGCACTTTCTGGTAATGCTTGGTCTTGATCATATGAACGCTGAGATCTTGCAGAGATTCAAATGAGTGGCCACAGTACATGCATTTCAGAACTTTCTGGGCGTCCTCTTTCCCCTCCATTTCCATCAAGGAACGCTTACGTGGTTTGGACCAGCGCTTTCCCTGATCTTCCTCTTTGTCTTTGTTGTCATCTCGATAGTGGCCCGTCTCATTCATGTGGACCGTCAAACCCACCAGTGTGTCATAGGCAGCACTGCAGTCTTTGCAGCGGAACTTGCTCGCACCAGTAAAAACAGAGCCATACAGCTTGTTGTTCTGTCGGTAGAGCTGCACTGTGCTGAAGAGGCTAGGCTCTGGTAAAAGGTGATAGGGGGTCTGCTGAAGTGTTTTGGCAAGTGCTGCCTGATGCCAGTCATAGGCTACACCACTACCATTACTGGCAGCAGCACTGCTGCTCCCACTGCTGCTGGTTGCACTGTGGCTGCTAACAGAGCTAGCTGCTGTGCCATTTGTACTGCCACTTGCGCTCCCTGTGTGGTTGACAGTGGTGCTGGAGGTCTTGCCGTTATGGTGACTGCTAGCCATGTTGACCCCACTGCTCTTATTTATGGTTGTAGTTGTGGCCACAGAGGCAGTAGAGGCAGGCTCTGGACTAGTGAGGGCACTGTTGACACTGCCAGCTGCAGCAGGCTTAGATTTCATGATGTCCATTGTGATGCTAGACCAAGAGGCATCTGAGATGAGGTTTGCATAGACGGCCTTCATCTGTGCCAGGCTGTCCTGGAAAGAGAGGCCGTTGTTGGGACGGAAGGGAAAAGCTGAGCCCTCCCTCTCCTGACCATCCCTGGAAGAGGTGCTCTTGAAGTCTGCAAGTCGGTCGCTAGCATCACTAAGTGGAGACCCGTATCCAGCGTCAGGGTTAGTGCCATTGCTGAGTGGGGAGTCTCTGTAGCTAGGTGGTCGGCCCCCATCCACGTCTTCTTCTTCCTCGTTGCAGAGGAACTCAGTGTCCTGGCCGTCTAATGAGAGGCCGTCATCTTGCAGGTGCTCTTCCTCATCGTGAGCAGCTGCCTTAAGCTCGTCCTCGGGCATGTACGCTGGAGTACAGAGAGACAGCAAGAGAGGGGAGATAAAAATGGAGGGGGGGGGGAGAAGAAAAGAGGTCAGCTCAGTGAAATTAAAGATTTACAGCACACTAACAGGACCACTGTCAAAATAACATGGAATGAATGCTCAATGGTGGGAAATGCAGGCTTTTATTCTCACCCAATGTGAGTGTGCGTATATGTCTGCATGCATGCATGACTTTGTGTGTACTTTGCACACATGTGTCTCTGAAAGCCAGTGGTGAAAAAAACCTCCAAGGGAAAAATAAATCACTGAGCTTCTGACAGTTGTCCTTTTCCTTCCCAACTATCTATTCCTCCACACATGCCTCATGTTCCCCAGGAAATGACTGGCTGTTTGGCCTTGTTAGCCAGCTGCATGCTTACATGTTCAGCTCCCTCCCTTCTCTTTCTTTCTCACTTTTCCAAGCCTGTACTGCATCTCACTCATCTAGTCCATGAAGCCTAGCTCCTCTCCCATTCAAGTTATTCGACTGGAGAGGGACAGAAGAAAAAAATTACCACTTTGGAGATATCACAGTTTTCCTAACCCACTCCAATTAGCTGACGGTCACTGTGCTACTATGCAGGAACTGGAAAAACAATGCTCTCTGGTTTGAGAGCGATACAAATGCAACCAGTTTATATATTTGCACTCCAGCTGTTCGATGATCCACAACAACACGGACAATGTCTTAAAAAGACAAATTAAAACAGGAAGGCAAACACTCGATCAAAGAAAAAAAGCCAAGCGGAAACAGAACTAAGATGTAACAGGTTTCAAGGAGAAAAAAAAACGTAAAAACAAACGAGATTGAAAGACAGACTACGTGCATTTGGAGGCGTGCATTTTTGTGAGTGTGTGTGTGCATGCAAAGAAAGGCACAGTAAGCATTAGCAAGCTGCGCAGACAGGAGATGGTTAGGGGGAGAATAAGTGAATGAGTAGAAGACGTGGGAGAGAAAGAAAAAGTGAGCAGGAGGCGGTGGGTTTGTTAGGTGGGGAGAGGCGGAATGAGAGGGGAAAAAAGGGAGAAAGAAGAGGGTGAGTGAGGCAGGGAGACAGGAGAGACGGCCCCCTAGCTTCTTCCTTTATCTCCTTCCTGCATGGTGAGATGTGTGTCCTACATGCCAGTATCAGTCTCTCCCGATGAAACAGATGTGCTGTCAACTTCAAACGGCACGCTAACCTGTCATATCATAATCTAAGTGGACATAATACCTGATATATATACACTGGCACCATTTACTGCTGCCTGAGAGGAGATGGGTGGAGGGTGGAGGGTGGTGGGTGGCGGCGGGGAGGAGGTGAGCAGCTGCACCATCAACTGTGAGTATGTGATGATGTGCATGTGCGTACGTGTGAGTGCCTCCGTAAGTGCCTGTTTGCGATTGCGACTCCGCACGCATGCTCACCTTCCGTGCCCATGTGTGTACTTTATGCATTTTCCCCCCCACTCGTACACATTTGCTCTTACAGCGCGAACCTGAACCCACCGACCATAATATTGCCTATAAGTCTGAGTTCGCTGTGTGCTACTGATACACCCTTCTCCAAATGAGCAACATACTCCCCTAACGCCTGACAGGATTTCTGTGAAATGAGAGCACTACAGGAGAACCTGGCTGCGCTTCAATCCCACTGACAGACTGAGACCGAGACAGTTTCTAAAACTCCTGAAAATCCCTAACACAGCAGATTAGCATTATGTGCTGTACTCTCTACAACACATCTGCAGAGTGTCTTCTGCTACAGTGCCTTCCCTCTCACTAACCCGCTTCCAAAAGAGGAGGCTATCAATACATATCAGCCTTTTTAATATACAAAGCATCCTGCAGAACGGCTATCCATTCTTCTCAAGCACACAGGAACGGCGCAAGCATACAGTAGGAATTACCTATGTGAATCACTCACATCAGCTGCAGCCAAAAAAAACAGCTAAACCCCAATAGCTGGCAGTGTTCAATAAGTAGACACGCAGATACACAGACAGCAGGAATGAGAAGCAGCAGATCAGAAATATCCCTGGGTGAGTGACAAAACACAGACTGCAGCAGGGAGGGGCTTCGAACGATGAGCAGGTCGCCAGGGAACCCTTTGACGATCCCTGTCAATCAATTCCTGTCCTGCCATGTTGTCATGGAAACAACAAAGAGGGAGATATCAAAAGCCCACAGACAAAAGACTGGCAGAGACAGACATCTGTAAAAATCACAGGCAGCAAGTGGACGGCTTCGCAAGCCATAAACGTACAACGTTCGTGATGAAACTTGAGTCTGAAATAAATGATCTCTCCATCTGTTTTGAGATGCTGCATGAATTCTGACAGGATGCTAAAACCCAACAAATATTAGAAGCTACGCATCAACTCAATCACCCGCAACTTGAAGAAGTGCGATTGTGACTGGCGGCCAGATTAAGCCCCTTCTCTTCTCCTGGATGCACATATGCAGAGCAACACCAGCAGCAAGGGGCGGGCCCGGGAAGGGCTGGCGTGCCGTCCCTGGCGGTTTGGTTTGCCGAGTGGGTGATGGCTGTGAGCAGGGCCATCTGCACGGGCGCCAAAGCGCCTGTCACTTTTGCTCGGGGACGTGCCGCCATCAAGGAGACAGGCGGCAGTGCGGCCAGGATAGGACTGCAGACTCACTGTCACAAGCAGCAGCAATCAAGCCCGCCACCAGCCACGCCAGATCACCAGCAACAACAACAACAGCAACAACACGGGGAAAGGAAGCAAGACTTATCCACCCAGTGTCTCTGATCTCCTGGTACCTGCTCAGAGGGTTAATGTAGCGCTAACAAAAAGGCTTATAAAATTTGTAAAGTAGCAAAATGGGTTTGTACAAGCCCCTTTAAGTGTTGTAAAGAGCTCTTTGAAAAATGCATAATGCACAAATAGATTGACATACACACTTAATAGAGCTGTAATGCATGCATTATCAAAGGTTTTCATGTCTCTGGTTACCAAATACACTTTGGAACACAGACCCTTATTTGATTAGAGATAAGAGCTTTAAAAGAGCTCAAGTATGTGTTTTGTTCCCATCTGCCTCATTTATTATTATTCATATTTAAATGAGATAGTTCCTGAAGGACTACCCAACTAATGCACCCATGAAGCACCCTTGATTCTAACTTCTGCCTAATATGTAAAGATTGCAGAGCGCCGTGCGCCATTACAGATGTTTGCTATCGCAATCCGTGATCAAGTTTGTGTGTTTAACGCGAGCACTCAGGGACCACACCAGAGACGAGTCTGTGCAGTGCCCTGTTATGTTTGATATCATGTTTTCTGATGAAAAGTCTGCGGTGAACGCCCTGCCTGCTGCCTCAACACAACACTGGGCCTCACAGCGAGACAGAGCGATGGACCTATGTACAGATCATCTCTTAAACATTTTCTCCGTCTACACGCAGCCTAACTTTTTGTGTGTGTGTGCGCATGACTTCTGTAAATGATAGCAAATGAAATACAACCAGCGGGATACGTCAGCTTTTTTGGCGAGGAGCAGAGCAGAAACATATCACTCCTTTTCAAAACTTTGTATCTTTCTCCGCCCTACCCATTTTTTCCTTTTTTTTTGCTTTCTCCTTTTTCTTTGCTGCGAGTCTGCTGGTTGTTAAATCAATAAAACTCTCTGTCAGGCTCGCAGAGCTTCACCATTTGGCCGCTGTCAAAGCCAAACAAACCAGATAAGAAAGGCAGAAAGGCGATGAAACGAGCGAGAAAGAGGCAAAGGGGGGGGTGTTTTTTCGTCTTTCCTCTATGATTTCAAACGATGGTCAAATAAGCTGACGCGTAAGCTGTAATAATGATGACAACACATTCCCTGCAATGTTACCAACTAATGTGTCAAACAGTACTGAGTTATAAAATAATTTATTATGGAAGTGACTTTTAATACTTATACTACAGAATAACACTGTAACAAAGTTTAATTCCGTTTACATATCAGAAAAACTATCATTTTGCACATTTCAATTATA